>NW_011887840.1:331051-334397 GCF_000806365.1 Fopius arisanus
TTTCTTGTTTCAGGCAGACGAAAGACTACACAGGAGCTCGAGGCCATGTTAACGAAAGTTGCTCCAGATCTTGAAAAAAAAGGCCAAGCTGATGCTATCTCAACGCCAGCAGTAAATTGCAGAAATTGATAGAGAGTTGACAAAGAGCACGAGCGATGACGAATTTGCCCATCAATCCGTCGATTTTGATCCACTGTCTCCGCGTATGCTTCCCGACTAAAAAATTTAAGCGTTTTTCGAAAACTTTGTAACCTTTATGTATCTTTAAATAAACAATTTATACATTTTCAAATGATAAAACAGTTTACCCTTCGTTAAATGTACCCGAAGTTCCGTTTCCTACACCACACCTTCCCCTTGAGTTTGGAAAACTTTCCCTATCCGTGTCTTCCTCTTTCACCTGCTTTCTACTCTGAACATCTCTTTCCTCCTCACTGTCTAGAGGGTATTTTGCTCTTTCCTTATCTTTCTGCCATTTTCTTCCTTGAACGTCTTTTTCTTTTTTAAAATGTAGAAGGGAATTTTTCCCTGTCCTTATCATTATCCTGTTTTTTTCTTGAGCATCCTTTTCTTTCTAGCCATCTAGGTGCGGGCAAGTGGGGACAGCTTGCGACTATATAAACTGCGAAAATTTCCCAACCCTCACTTCCAAATTTACCCCAGCGTTCAGTGTTTTCGTGTTTTTTTCGATAAAAAAAAAAGTTCAACATGGCAGTGATCGCCACCATTTTCATTTCCATGGTAAGTGGATTTTGTAGTGTTTTTTGTCCGCGTTTTTTTCGGTGTTTCTTTTTATCGCGTTTTTTCGGTGTTTTTTTTTGTCGCGTTTTTTTCGGTGTTTTTTTTGTTGAGTTTTTTTCGGCGTTTTTGTTTATCGTGTTTTTTTCGGTGTTTTTTTTTGTCGCGTTTTTTTCGGTGTTTTGTTTTTGTCGCGTTTTTTCGGTGTTTTTTTTTGTCGCGTTTTTTCTATGTTTTTTTTTTGTCGCGTTTTTTCTGACGTGTTTTTTTGTCGCGTTTTTTTTTCGGTGTTTTCTTTGTCGCGTTTTTTTTCTGTCCGAGTTTTTTATTGTGGTTTTTCGGTGTTTTTTTTATTGTGTTGTTTTTCGTGTGGTTTTTTTTTATATTAATGGTTTTTTGTCTTTTTTTTTTCTTTTCAGATGGTTGCCGTGAGGAAGCAGAGGGCCTGCCTGAGAGCTGCCAATCTCTGGTTTCGGTGGGAGGACCCCGAGACAAAGTCCTGGGATGCCCAGGACATTTTCGGCATCCAGGAGCTCCATGCCCTGGCGGAGGGGTGGCTGGAGCAGGAGGAGCGCCAGGCTTTCTTGGTAAGTTGTTTTTTCATCTTCTCTCTCTCTCTCTCTTTCTCTCTCTCTCTCTCTCCCTCTCTCTCTCTCTATTCTTTTTCTCTTAAAGTCAATATTAATTCGATGTGTTTTTTTTGTTTTCCAGAGAGGAGACCGGTGGGAGGACGGAATCGGGCCCGACACCCCCAGAGCACAATGGATCCGTGCCCTGAGGGAAGAACTGAGGATCTTCAAGGCCAAAGACGACCAGCTTGAAGCCCTGTACGAGCTGGAAGACATCTGGGACCTCAGGATCCTCTTCGGGGACGCCCAGATGCAGTCACAGGAAGACGAGGATTGGGACTTGGAGGAATGGGCCTAGGCCCCCAAAAATAAAAAATTATTATTATTTAAAAAAAAATGTAAAAAAAAATGCTTAAAAAAAACTGTATAAAAAAAAAAATTGTAAAAAAAAATGTAAACAAAAATGTTTAAAAAAAGTAAAAAAAAAATGTTTAAAAAAAAATGTGCAAAAAAAAAATACTAGACGTAAGTTTTTAAATGTATTTTAGATTTAGTTTTGTATTTTTAGGAATAATTTTTATTCATTAATTAGTTTTTAATGCAATTTTTTAGGGTTAAGTTCTTTTTAATAAAAAAAAAATTTTGAGAAAAATCATTCTTCATGTTCTTCCACCTCTACCCTTAGTTAAAAAAAAAAAAGTTTAAAAAAAAAAGAAATGTTTATTTTAAAAAAAAGTTTAAAAAAATTTTATTAAAAAAAAAAGTTAAAAAAAATTGTTCATAAAAAAAAGATGAAAAAAAATTGTTTAAAAAAAAAATGGACGTTTTTAGGTTTAGGTTTTCGAATGAAAAAAAAAATTGTTTAAAAAAAATGTATGGCTAGGTTTAGGTTTTTCAATAAAAAAATTATTAAAAAAAAATATCTCTCGCTCTCTCTCTCTCTCTCTGTTGTTTTTCCCAGCCCTCCCTCTTAAAAAGTAAAAAGAAAAAAATGTCTTTATAGACTAAGGTTTGAATAAAAAAATTTATTAAAAAATACATTCGTTGTTATTTACAACCATTTTTAAATCTATTGCAACAAAGTTTTCGGTGTTTTTTATAGCCATAGGGTAATGTCGTCGCTCCGTTGTCGTGGCGTCGTTTTGGGCCTGTCACCCTTATAATCTTACTCTCCGCTTTCGTGATGACGTCATGATACATTGTGCGCCGTATTCCTTTATAGTTGATCTGGTAAGGTTCTGCTTTATCGACAACGAGGGCTCGAATCGAGTCATAATGTATCTGTTTACGCGTCTCATAGTTCAGACTAACCCCTTTTATCTTACTGACTTCGGCAATACTCCCATCAGGTTTTTTCACGCGATAAGTATAAAATTTAGGGCCTCCTGAGACAAAAGATGAAATGAAGCTCCCTTCACCGTAGCCCTCTACTTCGTCGGTCAAATCCCCTAGAAAGTTCCCTAGCGGTAATTCATTTTTTCCACCGCTCACATAAATTACTGAATCTGTGTCGTAATATAAGACGCGCTCCTGTTGTTTTTCCAAATAAGAATATAATTTAAGGCGTGCGTGAGCTGTTGTATATGCTGCAATTAAAACATTAGCCTTGGTAGACAGTTCCGCAGCTTCTTTTAAATGTTTCCAGGATATGAAGAGAGTGTCGTTATCAACGGGGACAAGACCTGTCACCTCAATTTCAGGATTGAACATTATGTGGGCAAATTCCTCATTTGTTCGAATGATTGCCTTTTTGGTTAAATTTTCTCTCTCTCCAAATTTACCCCAGAGACAGTTTAGACAAAGCTTCGCCACTGCTCTCAACCCAGCATTCTTTTGAATTTTATCTTTGTCTAGCTTAATACCTTCCCTTGCCTCATATTCGGCTATGAATTTATTCTTTGATTCATCGTCTACGCACTCTGCAGGCCTATCGGAAGCCTCTTGTTTGATTTTCAGGAAAGTGTTTATGTACCCCGCGAATAAACCACCTGTACGCGTAGCCGGATTATAACGTGCCGTTTTTTTATACTCCCAAATTT
>NW_011887840.1:335464-341649 GCF_000806365.1 Fopius arisanus
TTTTCAGCGACCCGTTCATTATACCATAGCAAGAATTTTTCTCGAGCTTGGACATTCATCGTATCAGCGCCATAATATTTCTCATCCGGCATAGGCCCTACATAGTCCTGATTTTCTTTGTTATTGAAAAAATGTGGAAAATACCCTTTAGCTATGTCTCCTAGCCCAAAAGCCTTTGGCAAGCTGGCTAAACCCATGTGGAAATAATTTAAACTATCTATAAATTTGTTATCCCCGAAATCCATCAAAATAATATTCCTGCCGTTAATAATTGCTTTATTTTCACTATTAATTCTATGAATGACATCTTTTAAAATAAATTGCGAGTCATACCCTTTCGCATTATGCGCAATACATACTACTTTTTTATATGTCTTACCCATCGATGTAATATAATCAACAAAACAGCGCACAGGATCCGCCTGATCAAATACATTTTCTCGAGATTTACACACATCACAAGGGCTTGCGAGATTTTTTTCCATGCCCACAATATCGTCATCGTTCATGTCAGCACACCTGTCGCACACAGTTTGGGCGATGCAAAGGGTTGGTATATGGATGTTGACGTCATCAGTTCCTTCCACAGTGTCATCTTGTCTCGTCTCAAAGTCATAAAAAACAAACGCTACGCGTTTCCTTGTTGATTTTTCCTTACTTTTCAAGACAGGCATGTAACATAGATGAGAAATATCTTCGTCCTTCTGACATGCTGAGCAATAATACTTATTACACTGGTGATTCTGAGATTTCCGATGATCAATTCCGACGTTACATTGTTTGCATAACTTTATCGTGCCACACACGGTTGGATTATTACCGCTAAAAGATCCTGCTTTTTTATGTTGTTCAAAGCATAACTGGCCGTGAAATTCTCGATTACAGTTGTCGCATATTATTTTGTCAATAATTGTAGAGTCGCATGGTGGATTCTTCAAGCATCTGTCACAAGTTTTATCGCAAACGTGCCCCCGAGTAGTATAAGGTTTATTACAATGCTCACAATAATATGTAGCACCGAATGTAATGTTTGACGTGCTAGTCAGTCCTACAGTACCGACTGTACAATGCCTTTTGTCCATCATGGCTGACCAGTAAGATCAATTTGATAATATACGATTTGTTATCCAGTTATATCGGAGTGATAATCATTTCATCTCTCCCCAAACACTAATCCATCTTTCCCGGACATTACAATTGGCGACGAGGATAAAAATATTTTCGATCATTTTTCGAAAATACGTGAGTTAAACGCAAATATATATATGAGCACGCTGCGCCTCGTGGTTAGCATTAGTGAACAGCATGGCCGCAGGACTTCAACAGCAAATTGAGCAGCTAAAAGCTGAAGTAGCTCTCAGAGATCAAAAGTTAAGAGAGTATACAAGTTCTGCAAGTGCATCCTTAAATGAAAAAGATCAACTCATCGCTGACATGGATAGCAGATTGGACGTCCAAATGAGACAGATAGCAGAGCTAGCCAGTCAGGTTAGAAATTCAAATTCATCAGTGGGATCCATCGAGGGGTACCAGAGGTCCATGGACTGGTGCCAGTGGCTACGTCGATTGGAACACTATATGTGTGGTAATGCGATTCCGGAGAGCAGAAGGAAGGATTTATTCCTTAATTTATTGGGTGCTGAGGGTTACAACCTCATTTCAAGTTTGTGTGCTCCAAATTTACCAGGCAACAAAACTTGTGAGCAGTTGGTCGAGAGGATGACAACTCATTTAAACCCCAAACCGAGCGTCATTATGGAGAGATATAAGTTCAACATGTGTGAACAATCTGAAGGTCAATCAGTCTCCGATTTTTTGGCGAATTTGAAACGTCTTTCGACGTACTGTGAATTCGGAATCAACCTCAACGACGTCATCAGAGACCGTTTCGTGTGTGGCCTAAAAAATAAGGCTACAAAGAAAAAACTTCTCAGCGAGAAAAAGCTCAGCTACGAGAGGGCAATCGAGATAGTTATCAGCGATGAAGCAGCAGCACGAGACACCGGTGAAATGGATCAGCAGAGAACACAGGGGTCAGTCAACTATCTAAGAAACCAGCAGCAAGGAAGTAATAAATTTAGTAAGAATATTTGCACTTGCTGTGGTAGAAAAGGTCATTATGAAAGTTCCTGTAAATACAAAGATTATGATTGTAACAAATATAAACGTAAAGGTCATTTGGCTAGTATTTGTCGTACTAATGAGGATATTAATGGAACAAGAAATTTTAAAGACGACAAGCCTGGAAGTCGTAGAAATCAAAATAATTTTCGACGAAATGGATCGAGTCACAACTACCTAGATGAAATCATCGATATAGATGAGAGTTTCAATAATTTATTTACGATTGGCGAAGGAAATTTGGTAGTAGACGAAAATTCAGTTAATTCAAACTCTAGGCCAATGAAAATAAGTATTTTTATTAATCGGAAAAGAATGAAATTCGAACTGGACACAGGGTCGCCAATCTCGGCTATTTCTAGCACGGAATTTGCTGAAAATTTGATTTTTAACAAGTTAAAATTAATTGACACTCACTGAAAATTTAAATCGTACACAGGTTCCCCAATCGTTCCTCTAGGAATTTTGAGAGTTGGAGTAAATTTCAACGGGAAAAGGAAGAATCTTGAATTATTTGTTTTACCCGGATCAAGTGAACCGATAATGGGACGTGAGTGGATCAGGGAGTTAGGTGTGTCTTTGGGTGGCGTGGACAGTAATGATGTTAAGAATATTTCGGCTGGAAGTTTATTAACTGCAGAAATCTTGAAAGACAGATTTCCAACAGTCTTGACAGATCAGTTGGGTCTGTATAAGCAGGGAACTTTCAAGTTAGAATTAAAAACTGATATTCAACCAGTTTTTGCTAAACCCAGAGCACTACCTTACGCCATGATCAGCAAAGTAGACAGCGAAATTGATAGATTAGTCGAGGAAGATATAATTTTCCCTGTTAAATCAAGTGATTGGGCAACACCTGTAGTTCCAATAATAAAATCCAATGGACAATTGAGATTATGTGGAGATTACGAGATGACTCTAAACAAATTTATGAAGGTTGATAGACATCCGATACCTCGAATTTCAGATTTATTAGCTAAAATTAACACAGGGAAGTGTTTTAGTCGAATTGATCTGAGTCATGCTTACCAGCAGGTGGAGTTAGACGATGAATCGAAGTTATTAACAACAATTTCAACTCACAGAGGCCTTTTCGCCTATAAAAGGTTTTGCTTCTGTATTTCATCGGCTCCTGGGTTATTCCAGAGACTGATGGAGAAATTACTATTCGGCCTCTCTGGAGTGATAGTATTTTTTGATGAAATTTTAGTTTTTGGATCCACCTGGTCGGAACATGACGACAGATTACTGGCTGTTTTAGACAAGTTAAAAGACGCAGGTTTAACGGGTAAGCTAAATAAATGTGATTTTTTCAAGACTGAAACGAAATTTTTAGGTTTCAAAGTGGATGGAAACGGAATCCATGTGTTGAAAGACAAAGTCCGAGCGATTATTGAGATTAAATCGCCCCAGAATGTAACGGAGTTGAAGAGATTTCTGGGTATGGCGAATTATTATGCCAAGTTTATTAGAAATTATGCTCAAACCGCATCACCTTTGTACTCTCTCCTCAAAAAGGACGTAAATTGGTCGTGGTCAGAAAAAAATGAACGGGCATTTAATGAATTGAAACAGAAACTTATTTCAAGTGAGGTTTTAACTCATTATGATCCAAAGTTACCCGTTAAAATTACTTGTGGTGCTTCTCCCAATGGTATTGGTGCAGTTCTATCCCATGTAGTAGGTAAAAATGAGTCCAAGCCAATTGCTTTCTTCTCGAGGTCATTGACTCAAGCTGAAAAGAATTATTCTCAGCTGGATCGCGAAGCGTTAGCTTTAATATTTGGTGTCAAATCTTGCCATCAATTTGTTTGGGGGAGGAAATTCCTATTGGAGACTGACCATAAGCCCCTTAAATATATCTTCGATCCAAATCGTAGTTTACCATCAATGGTGGCTGGGAGAGTACAGAGATGGGCAGTTTTTCTGTCTGCATACGACTTCGTCTTGCAGCACATCGAAGGGAAACAAAATGTCACGGCGGATTGCCTTTCGAGATCTCCTATTTTACTGAGGGAGGAAGTTAAAAGGGATGACTACTCTTATTTGAATTTTATTGAAAATGAAGTTAAGATGATTGACACCGTTTTGATCAGTTCTGAAACGACGAGAGATAGAAGTCTGAAAAGAGTTTTGGAGTATGTTAAAAATGGGTGGCCTAGAGAAGTCGATGAATTGTTGGAATGTTTTAAGAGGAAAGAAAAAGAATTATATGTTGAAAGTAATTGTCTGATGTGGGGATCAAGAGTTGTTGTACCTGAGTCTCTACGGGGCATGTTGCTCAAAGAGCTTCACGCTACCCACATGGGTATAGTGCAAATGAAAGCTTTGGCTAGATCTTATGTTTGCTGGCCAGGAATTGACAGTGACATTGAGAGAATAACAAAACAATGTCAATATTGCTTAGAGAATGCGAGTAATCCACCCAGATCGGAATTACATTCCTGGAAATAGCGAAAAGGTCCAAACATTAGAATACATATCGATTTCTTACAAGTAAGCGATAAAATGTTTCTAGTTATCATCGATGCTTTTTCAAAGTGGATTGATGTTAAAATTATGAAGGTCATTACCACTAAACAGACAACTTCGATGTTAATGGAGTACTTCGCTACTTGGGGACTCCCAGCCATTCTAGTCAGTGATAATGGACCAAGTCTGGTATCAGACGAATTCGAGTCTTTTCTAAAGGGATTGGGTATCCTTCATGTGCGAACTGCTCCGTACCATCCAGCGTCCAATGCGGCTGCTGAAAATGCCGTTAGAACTTTCAAAAAGCATTTTAAGTTGTTGGTAAAAGAAGGGTTTTCTATTGAAAATGCTTTAAATCGTTTCTTATTTAGCTATCGATCAACTCCACATTGTACCACGGGATGCACTCCGGCTGATTTACACCTGGGTAGACCGATGCGTATCAAGTGGGACTTGATGAGACCAAATGTGAGGAGCCGCGTCCTCCAGCAGCAGGCGCGACAGCAGCGTTATGCGCCTGGTTCAATATTACGATCATTCGAGGTCGGAGATGAAATCATCGCCAAAGATTTCATGCATAAGAACTGGTGTCAAGGTGAAATTGTACGCCAAGAATCGCCAGTTACGTACACCATCCGGACTGCTGATGGCAGAAACTGGAAACGGCATTTCGATCACCTGAGGATCTCGGATCGACTGAGGAAGCCTGGAATCCAACCTACTAAGTTGTTCCCCAGCATAGAGAAGACGCTTGTTCCTTCTATAGACAGTAGAAGCGAAACGAAGAGTCATTCCCTACCAATTGAGTCAGGGAACACTAGTGGAAGCAAGAACGCCGAATCATCCCACTCGGAGTCGAGTGCTATGGAGATGAATTCCCAGTTCTCAACCACCCCACCTCCAGGGAAATTGTCAGCGCCAATGGACCCTGAATCCAACCAACGAGTTCGAACACCAACGCCCCAACCGCCAGTTGCAGGGGTAGCATCAGCTGCGTTTGAGTTGCGCCGGTCTACCCGAGTGCCTAAGCCAGTGCAACGTCTTGATCTCTGATGTTTCTTTGTACTGAATTTTAGCGGTATTATTAACAATTAGTGTTCAACTGGAACCTTATGACTGATTATGTAACAAATGAAAATGTAATAATCCGTTTGATTATTTTGTGATTAAGTGGGGAGGAATTATAATGTTTGACGTGCTAGTCAGTCCTACAGTACCGACTGTACAATGCCTTTTGTCCATCATGGCTAACCAGTAAGATCAATTTGATAATATACGATTTGTTATCCAGTTATATCGGAGTGATAATCATTTCATCTCTCCCCAAAAACTGATCCATCTTTCCCGGACATTACAACGAAGAATGACGGTAAATTTTGGATGGGCTCATAATGTCTCCCTTCAGAATAATACACAATGTGTAGTGTGTATTGGGCAGGAATATTTCTACCTAGCACTTCAGATGTGCCATCGTAGAGTACAGGGCGATCTTTACCATTTCTTTTGAGAGAATAAATCTTGATAATACATCCTTCTCGTGCTAAATATCTTTGATATTGAGCAACTTCTTCTAAACCACAGCCATCGACAGG
>NW_011887840.1:344310-345754 GCF_000806365.1 Fopius arisanus
CTGAGACGGTATTTATTTTACGCTGACCAAAGCAAATCGTCAACACAAGCACCCCAGAGTCTTCAAGACCCTGCGGTGCCTGTTACACGTTACGACCCAAAAGCTATTGTGAGTACCGTGCCTGTGGTATACCAGAGAAAAGCTGCAGGTATACTTGACTACATTGACACCATTGACACGGGAAAGAGGCTCAAGTAGGACGCCAGGGGTCACGTGACTTTGGATGGCTTATCTTTAAAAGACGTTAATATTGTGGACCTGATATAAGATGCAGTACGAGCACGAAAAACACATTCAGCTAAAGGATGGGAGCATTTTGCAACTTATCTCCAGAGTTTGAACACCCCTCGAGAGTTTATAGGAAATCCAAAATTCCTACAACCACCTTCGGTAATACCGAAGATTCAACACCGTGATGAGCCAGTAATTTCAGAAGACGAAGACAGCTCTGTAGATGCGCGTGATTCTCGAAAGGATAACACACCACGTAGTTCCCTTGTATACAGAGCCCGTACAAAGTTGAAGAAATCGCGGACGCCCTCGCCGTATTCCGTAAAGGAGAAATCGTTCTCATCATGGCTGCCATTTTAAATGATGATGAAAAATTATCGGACACGTATTTCAACCTCTCACAGCCGGAGGCGTATACAGGGGCTAGAAATATTTTGTCACGACATAAAAATAAAATTCCTGAGAATGAAATGAAAGACTGGTTAAATGCTCAAAATGCGTATCCACTTCACCGTCCCATTAGACATAAGTTTCCGCGGTTGCATTATACAGTGTCAAACATTGACGATGTATGGGAGGCTGATTTGGTTGAGTTGAGATCTCTTAAAACATACAATGATGGTATTTCGTATTTACTTGTCATCATTGATGTCGGGAGCAAGTTTGCCTGGGTTGAACCCTTAAAAGATAAATCAGCACCTCAAGTGCATGAGGGTTTCAAACGTATATTGAAGAGAAGTGGCGGTCGGATACCTGCTTGTATACAAACTGACAAGGGGAAAGAATTCGTAGCTGCCAGTGTTCAAAAATTTTTTTCTGATAAAAAAATAAAATTTCGTGTCGCCCGTAATCCTGATATTAAAGCTGCTATAGTGGAACGATTCAACCGTACATTAAAAGAGCGGATGTGGCGATATTTTACGCATAACCGGACTTATAAATATAAGGATGTATTGCAGCAGATTGTTGCTTTTTATAACTATTCAAAATATTCTTCGATAAAGATGGCGCCTGCGGCTGTAACTATCGATAATGCACAAAATGCATGGCGTAATATACAAAATCGTTTCAAGTCGGAGAAGCCTCGTAAAGAGGTCTTTAATTATAAGTTTGGAGACTATGTACGCATCAGTCGAGCAAAAGGTATCTTTGAGAAAGGGTACGAGACTAATTGGAGTAAAGAAATTTTC
Source organism: Fopius arisanus (assembly GCF_000806365.1). Taxonomy (NCBI): domain Eukaryota; kingdom Metazoa; phylum Arthropoda; class Insecta; order Hymenoptera; family Braconidae; genus Fopius; species Fopius arisanus. Next base: position 345,732 of record NW_011887840.1, read on the forward strand.
GAAATAAGTAAGGCAGTCTTCAA
>NW_011887840.1:352134-355578 GCF_000806365.1 Fopius arisanus
GGGGGTGGAGGGGGGATATACCTGCACGTGCACGTCTATTTCCTGGAAAAAAGGGGGGAGGGAGCGTGGGAAATTCCCCAAAACTGGCCACTTACTACTTTCCATGAAAAACTCGTGTTTTGCCAAAATATGGCATTCCAAGATATTGAAAAAACTCAGAAAATGTAAATGAAAATGCCAAGAAAAGTGATACGAGTCGATAGAAAGGATTCAATAATGAAAATAAAAAAATCAGTAGAGACAGGACCAACTTATTTGGTGCGGTTTTATTTACAGGGTAATGCTAAAATGCAATTTGATTAATAACTAAAAGTGCCTGAAGATAGTCTTTGGCTCTAGCTGTAGTTCTTGGGAAAAACCGCGCCAAGTAAGTTGGTCTTGTCTCTACTGATTTTTTAATTTTCATTATTGAATCCTTTCTATCGACTCGTATCACTTTTCTTGGCATTTTCATTTACATTTTCTGAGTTTTTTAATATCTTGGAATGCCATATTTTGGCAAAACACAAGTTTTTCACGGAATCAATTGTGCGAAACTTTTATTTGACTGAGTTTTTTTACAAAAACACCAGTTTTTGCCATTTATATATATAGATGTAGAGATTGTTGCTACACTATTACGTATAGATGACGCGCATGCGTATATAGCCTGGCAACTGTTGCTGCCACACACGTTGTTGAGAACGACGCGAGAGACGAGTGTTTAATTATCTTTCTTAATATATTTCTGTATTAAAAGCAATCAATTGTTATTTACTCGACATCCCAAGATCCCTAAATAACTAATAGGTTATGGGCCCAGCACACTTCCACTGCGCATTAATAAATGGTGAAAATAGGGAAAGTGCTTAAAAGGAGAAATATTCAAAAAATAAAAATAAACAGTGGTTAGAAAAGCACGTGACGTCCGGGTGGACTGCGCTTCTCGGATCTGTATTTGGTACGTGTGGCAATAGAAAGCTGGAAAAATGGATAGAGACGGTAATGAGAAAATCATCCAGGATCAATCGAGTAAGTATGAAAAGAAACAGTGAAAGTAAAAGTGGAATTGAAAATAACTACGAAAAATAGGACCAATAAAAATAATTACAACATATTGAATCTATTAAAATATCAACGTTCAAAGTCTTTGAAAATTAGTAGACGTGCAGAATTTCTAATTAATCAAGAAGGAATTAATTTCTAGTTAATTTTATGAAAACGGGTATTCAGTGGATGCGCGCGCGGCGCGAATAGATCGATGGAGAGAGTTGGGGCTGCAGCCGCGTGAAGAGCTAGAGCATTAAAACAAGGATAGAAACAATCCACGCGAAAAACGAAACCTCCTATCATCTCTGGTGTGCGTGCGTGCGAAACTGCAGTATCAATGGGAATGATCATTTCAAATTGCGAAGTAAATTGAATTTTGAGGTGTGGAATAAAATTCTGAGAAACTGAACACATGTGAAGAAACTGAATCTATTAATAAATTAAGATATCTTAATAAATAATTACTTTAACAGGTGACGACCTGCAAAGAGTTTGGGCTAAAATTACTCAAGTTTTTAAACTAAACGAGCTTCATAAAGGACAAAAGATAGTACTGGTGTTGTATGAAGAAACACTCAGAATCCTTCCAGATTCTGGTACTGGTTATAGAACAGGTGAGATGGAAAAAAAATGGTGTGATGGTGTGCATAATTGAACAAAACCAGATCAGTGTGAAGATTAATATTTATAATCATATGGAACAAAAACAAATAAACGCGTAAAATTTGATCAAATAAGTGCATAAACTGTAAATACTATTTAACACAATCAGTTTATGAATCAAAAAGTAATAAAACTCTGAAGAGCTGGCTGGTGGAAGAACACTGAAGTTCAGTATTCGGCAACTGGTTAACTTGCACTGATTTGGAGCAAAGTACTGAAGTTCATATTTTGTCGAAATCAGTTCGCTTTGCGATCGGTTCACTGAAGTTCGGTCGACTGATCTCAGAGCATCTGGCTCTTGCATGATTTAATATTAATTTGGTACTAGTAAATTAACTGGTGATTGTGTTAAAACAGAGGAAAGAATGATGGAAGACGACTGGTAATCTCTGACTGCATGGTATGAAAAGGAAGCTTCAGAGAATGGAATCGTGATTATGCCAAGAAACCAATCAGAGTTGAACTCAACCATGTTGGAGGAAACAGAAAATGATATGGATAATACAGACAGCGTGGAAGGTGAGAACGGTATAAATATGGAAGGTGAGGGAGCGCTCCAAGGTGTGAATGTTCAGGAAGGTGTGGAGACAAGCGGGAACATGGTTGAGGCTTCATAAATTAAAAATACTAGACCAACTATTGCGAGTGATGTATCTGCCAATGTCAAATTGATCAAACCCCCGACTGACCCAACTAAGGACAGCAATTACCAAGGGTCAGAGAAGGCATGGGAAGCAGTTAGCTCTCTCACAGCAACATTAAAGAAATCTTGTACGGTAAATGCAGATGTCACAAAACATATGATCGAGGCAGTTGAGGCTTCACGTAAACATCAAGAAAAAATGATGGAATTTGAAAAAGAAAAACAAGATGCGATGAATAATCAACTGTGTCAACTGAGGGAAATAACCTCAAACTTGCTAAAAATTTATGACGGTAATGTCCAGAGTACTAGTGGACTATCTGGAAAAACAAACGATTTGAGGAATGAGGAATCTCTCAATCAGGTGGAGGTGGAATTCCAGGGGAATAAGTTTGTGACATACACCGTTTTTTTTGAGAGAGAGAGAGCCGCGCCCAACCCGCGAATCCCACACCAGTGGAGGAAATTGGATAATTAATTAACCAGTGACATGAAATCACGATTTCGCGATTGTCCCGGACGGACCGGAGGTTACGTTAGGACGGTTTAGAATTTTTAGGATTTTCTTTGCTAATTCCGGAATTAGCAGGAGATTAGGGAATTTTAGGGGAATTTACGGGGGGGAAAAATTACATGGGTTATTCCCTGCCGAATCAGCCGGAGCTTAGAGATTTATTAAGGAATGTTTAGGGTTAGCCAAGGGTTTTAGAATTAGCGATTAGGGGAGGACATCGTGTCGGTCCTCAATCTCGTCGCGAAGAGGGATAAAATAGAATTATCATCCGACGTAGACTTGGGGGTTATTCCGTTCGCGAAATCTTCCCGGGATGAACCGTCTGGCTGCGAGTGCCAGCACCCCTAAAAGAGGGATTCGTGAGGAATTTTATTTACGGGTTAGTGTTGGAAGGTCGGTGGGGGTGTTATGACCGACACCTCGCCGAATTGCCGTCTTAGGTTAAGATAATTAGTGTTAAAGTGTCCACGAATCCCCGGGGGAAAACAACCGGGAAAGACTAGCCGCGATAGTTTGTTAGTTTGGGTTAATTATTAAAATTTAGTTCCCCCATTCAAATTTGAATGGGGAGAAATTAGCGCGCCAGGACAATTAG
>NW_011887840.1:356473-366144 GCF_000806365.1 Fopius arisanus
TAATAAATAATATGTAACTCGTTTTTTTCTTGGGGATTAGTCCCGGACCTCTCCCGAGGGCCCGCGGAATTACGTGGAGTTGGAGTTCGGTAATCCACCCATGGGAAAAGTTTATTATTTATTATTTAATGTTATTTATTATCTATTTCTTTTGTTATGGGGCCATAGTAGTTTTTGGGGAAATCCCGAGCCTCTCCTGAGGACTCGTGGAATTATCTGGGGTCACTTTTCTATTTTTTTTCTCTTCTACTTTTCGTTCTTCTACCTTTCGTTTTTGTTGGAAATCGTCACCGCCATGGCGGGTGAATTGAATACCGTCGGCCTCGGTCGACTGGGAAATCTCTGACATCAGTGCTCGGGTTCGCTTTAGTAAAAATTAGTTAGTTCTGGAAAAGTTAATACGGTTTCGAGAAATTATTTATTTGAACATTTTTGCCCTTTTCCCCGAATCCACCCCTCTCTCCACAACCTAGCATACTGAGCAGCGCAGGTATCCGTTACTTCTCCCTCAACCCCCTTGCTGAATTAGAGATAAGTACGGGTTAGTGATACGTTTTGCGGTTTTAAATTAGGTTTAGATTTTCGAGTTGCTCGTTTCTCGATCAGAAAAATTAGCTGGCGCCCGGCAACCTTTCTGTAGGTCCCGATTTAAGTTAAGTTGAATATCGGCGAGGAGGCTAGAGGGAGGAAGGGCGAAGGTGATGGGCATTTTCGGTCGATTGGAAAATGTCACGTCACAAGTTACAGGTCAGTCATGTAAAATCCACTAAAGATTCTGCACAAGAACTAGCAGAGGCTATCAAGTTATGTCTCCCCAACAAAAATATAGGGATCAAAAGGGATTACGTGTTTGACAGTAAGACAAAGTATGAACACTTTTATGATCTATTTCAATCAGAATTGAGAACTTATGAACTTTTGCACATCATTGATAAAACCATAAATTGCTCTGGTGATGAGAACACTCTTGAAAAGCAAAAGTTTCAAGTTAGAGATATTTCATTAATCTTCACAGAGATTATCATTCAAAAATAATGAAGTACAAAGATCCAGTTGAAATGTTAGAACAGTTGAAGGAAATTAAAATATGTGAACACAACGTAACTTCATTTGCTGTCAGGAACTATCTTAATAACATAAATTATATCAAAGGAAAAGAGACAATAAATGAATTCCTGCAAAAATTTGAAGAGAAGATCACGAATTACGGAAATCGCCCTGGATCGATACCTCTATATGATGCGGAGAAGAAGGATGCTCTGTTCAATGCAGTGATGGTCTCAATACCTGACTTACAAACGTGTGAGAAAGTAAATAAGCTGCATGACAGACCTCCTATTACTTATGATCAACTGAAAGCTATTATTCGGCATCATGAGGCAGCAACCAATCAGGTTATTGGAACCAAAAACAATATCAGAGCTGCCAAGCTAGCTGACAAAACCAACAGATGGTGTTTCTCATGTGGGCGTTACGATCACATTGCTCCAAACTGTCCTAATGAGGGTCAAAAGGTCTGCTACAAATTCAACGGTATCGGCCACAAGGCAAAGGAGTGTCCAACATGTCAAGGAACGAGGCAACCGTCAGGTGGCTCGAGAAACTTCAGATCGAGGGGTCGTTATCCTCGGGAGAGTGCAAGTCGAGGTGGCATCAAGCGAACGGCAGATGACGGAGGTCAGAATGAGAATAAACGAGGGCGATTTAGTAACAACAAAGGATCCAGTCGAGGCAGAGGTAGATCGGGCTACCAAAAATCCACAACCTGGACTAGGTCGAACTCAGTGAGAACTGGAGACAAGGTCTCTGATAACGAAGGCGGGAAAACTAGAGGTAAGACAATAAATTCCAGTCAAAAAGATGAATCAGACACTTCTATGGAAATCGATTATGATGGAGTAAAAGGTGAAACTCTCTACGCTGATATGATGGACTTGAATAGAGGAAATTTGATATCAGAGTTCCTAGCTCACTCAGGAGCTACTGAGCATTTATCCGACTCGAAACTTATCTTTAAAACATTCAGTGATGAAAATGTATGTGTGATTAGGTGCGCTAATAATGACAGATCTGCTGATCTCCAAACTGAGGGAATAGGAAATGTCGAAAGTGAAATAATGAACGGTAACAAATTAGAAATTGATTCGGTAATTTTTGCGGAAGCACTGCAAGCTAATTTATTGTCTTTAAGGAGATTTGCTGAAATGAGTCTTGCAATATATCTGGACAATAAACAAGTCGATATTTTTGATCCAATAACTAATGAGTCTATTATAAGGGGTGCGTATAGAAGACCTTATTGGGTTATAGAACTAGAGATAAAGGGTGGTGATTCAGATAATAAGACGATAAGAAAAGGCATGACTAAAAGAATGACTACCTACCTGGGACAGGAGATGTTAGATATGTCACGCGTAGTATTGCGGCTAGACGACAAATTGAATCGATCGAAGAAAAAGCAAGTAGTCAAAAAGGGGAAACAGACAGTAATCCGAAAGTAGAAGAAAAAGAAATTACAAAAGAAATTGAAGTAAATTCAGACAAAAGCTCAGAGGAAAAGGAGAAAGTATAGATGAAAAGGAAAAAGTCAACAATTTGATTAGTAAACATTCAAACTTTGATTACACAGTATCGGACCGATTGTTTCATAATATGGACAAATTACAGGATGAAGAACCAACTGAAGAAGTATATTCATTTAAAGGTGAAGACAATAAATTTAAGAAAAATCATGGGGCAATGTTATGGCATGTACGACTTGGTCATGCATCCATTCCCTACTTAAAGGCTTTGCAAGCAAAATATCCTGAGAACAAAAAGTTAAGTGAAGCTATCTTCGATGATTCAATTTTAGATTGTGAGGTCTGTCTAGTCTCGAAATTTAATACATCGTCTTTTCCTGAAACGCGGACGAGAGCTGTAGCTCCACTTCAGAAGTGGAAGAAACTTGTTAGGATACGATTCGAAGGTATATTATTTAAGGTCTGATCAGGGAACAGAGTTCACTGGAGGATATACCATCGAGGTTCTGAACAAATTAGGAGCAGAACTTCAATTAGCGTATCCTGACACTCCGCAACACAATGGAGTAGCTGAACGCTTCAATCAGACGATACAGAAAAAGGTCAGAACGTATATGTTTGATGCTAAACTCCCCGAGTATATGTGAGATCTGGCACTGTCTTCAGCAGTGTACGCTTATAACAGAACTCCTCATAAGTCGAATCAAATGAAAACACCACTAGAAGAATTTGCCCCAAGTCATGACATTAAAATAAATCAAATTCGAAGGTTTGGGTGTGTAGCTTATGTGAAAGTTCCGAGAAAGACAGACCCAAAGTTCGGACCTGAAGCGATATGTGTAACTCTTATTGGATATACGCCTACAGGATACCAGTTTCTGAAACTAGAATCTGGTAAATATTATGAAAGCAGAAATGTTAGGTTCAATGAGAAGATTGTCTATGGCGATATATTCAATAAGAATCAAATTAAAGATTTTTCATTGGCTCAAGAAACAATTAATCCAAGTGAGTGGTTCATCAAATTTGCTGATAAGAATAGTACATCTGAAGGAATATTAAATTCGGAGGGAGAGAGTAAGCAAAAAAGAGGAAGACCTAGAAAAGAGACAATTGAATCCAAAGGTGAGATGACAGGTGTAGGTGAAGGTCAAATGGAGATGAAAAGCTCAAACTCTCAATGAATCGAAGAAAAATTAAATTCAAGTATTCTCATGGCAAGCGCAATAGAACAAAATGAGGGCAATTTAGATGAACTGAATGATGAATTCCATCATGCATTGTTGGCTGTTATCAATTCAGATCCATTGAATTTCAAAGAAGCAATGAGGAGTAAAGGTAAGGAAAATTGGAAAATGGCAATTAATGAAGAGCTAAATTCTATGGCTAAGAACAAGGTTTGGAGATTAGTTAAAAGACCAATACGAATTAAGAATGGCAAGAAGGTCAACATCGTTGACTCGAAATGGGTTTTTAAAAGAAAGACAGAGCCAAATGGAAAGTTGAGATGGAAAGCATGATTGGTGACTCGTGGCTTTAAAGACACTAATGTTTATGAATTGAGGGAAATATATGCCGCTGTATCAAGAATAGCATTGGTAAGAGCAGTCCTTGCTATTGTTAATAAATATGATCTTGAGGTGTGTCAATTAGATGTCAAAACGGCATTCTTGAATGGTGAGATAGACGAGGAAATCTATATAGAGATTCCAGAAGGATCTCTTCATTCAGACAATGAGAGAAGAGAAATGGTGTGTAAGATAGAAAGGGCTCTTTATGGATTGAAAATCAGTCCAAAGAGCCATCTCTTTGGACTGAATATGAAATATGAAATTCACTGAGGTAGCATTCAATCTCGGTTCAACAAACTCAGATCTGGAACCATGTCTATTTACACGGAGAGGAGGTGATAGATTTTTGATCCTTTTGCTCTATGTCGATGATATCTTGTTGACTAGCAATGACAAAAACAAACTAGAAGAAGTCAAACTGAAGTTGAGTTCAGAATTTGAAATGACCATTATAGGTGAGCCAAAAGAATTCTTAAGTATTTCCATTCGACGAGACAGGGAGAATGGATTCATAAGGTTGGCTTCCAATCACGAAAGAAAATTGAGAGAATGTGATATTGATGGAGAGGTGATTAGGAATGACCGAGTTAAAATAAATTCTCCATATAGAGAAGTGATAGGCAGTCTCCTGTACTTGGCCAGTACAATGAGAGCTGATATTCCTTATTCAGTCAATGTTCTGAGCAGGCATTAGATAGATCCTACAGATGACGATTGGCTGATGGTGAGACGAGTATTAAGATACTTGAAAGGTACGAAATCATTAGGTCTTAAATACTCTGGAGAATATTACGACATTGAAGGATATTCAGACGCTAACTCTGCGGATTGCAAAAATAGTCTGACAACGTGTGGTTATGTTATCAAGTTGTTTGGCGATTCAATCTCCTGGAGAACTCAGAAAGAATCTTATGTAGCTCTGTCAACCTGTCAAGCAGAATATGTACCTATGAGCGAGGCAAGCCAAGAAATGCTCTCGATCTACAATTCTCTGAAACTGATTCTAGTAGAACCTCCATTGCCTATGACTTTATGGTGTGACAATAAAGCGGCAACAATAAGTGCAGAGACGAACGGTGGAAATAGACTGAGACACATCGTTGATGTTAAAGCACATCATATAAAGGAGTGTGTCAAACTGAATCTGATAAAAATCAACTGGATATCATCCAGAGATCAGCTGGCAGATGTATTTACTAAGCTACTAGCATTTGACCTGTATAAACGACAAGTAGATAGAATTATGAACGCCAACATTTAATAAATTTCTTTGTATGTTTAATCTAGGTAACAAAAAATTGTTATGTCCGGAGACGTTGTCAGCGTCGGAGGACAACTATTGTATAATAGAATTATTTCCGGAAAACAAGAACTAGAACTTTTCATATAAAAATATGGAAAAGCTAAGTTAGAAATCTTGAATGAAGCTAAATATTTTTATATTTTACGTTTGATTTGGACGACGCTAGGTTTGATTTTCATTCTTACCTTGATTGTGTTGTTAATTTAAAATATTGAAATAGGGATAGGAATTCAGGGATTAAGAATAATCAAATGATTCCGAGGAAATTTTATGCTCAAAAGTAATCTTCTATTTCTAAACTCTTTGGAAATACAATTAAAAGTGTTGGTTTGAATCTAGAATTTTATGTATAACACAATTTATTTAACAAAAAGGTAGTAACGATTAAATATTCATCCCTGAATAGTTCTTTATAGATTTTGATAGCTGATTACTTTGAAATTGAAAAGTGTGAAACTAATTCTTTGAGACTCACAGTTGAGCAGTATTATTATTGTAATCCTTTCTTATGGATAGGCGTGGATCCTTCGGTGACACAATCGTCTTTCTTCACCAGAATAAGAGTAGTCTCTGATCCTATTATGAATACTTCTTATTCTGCCACGTTCACCCACTCGCTTATAATTAATAAACAAAATTTAAGAGTTTTGAGAATGTCCACAACCACGGAAACTAATGAATTAGTCCTCTCAATATGCAAGAAACACTCCTACTTTCGATTCAAGGATGCAGTATCCCTGTACACTTCAGTCCGTTTAGCTATTTACTATTATTCAATAGGTTACCGCGCACTATATCGAATCAGTTGCGAATTATAGTATGGGAGGATCAGAAGAGACAGATCGATTCCGGAAAGTAATTTCTGCCAAGTCAAATTATCGCTCTGACGGTTGTTTCTAGACTGGTTTGTCTTTTGGATTTTGGAGAGCGGATCGGTTTGTGGTGGTTACACGAATTGACTTTTAATTGGTGGAAATTCTGGTGTGATTTTCCCACTTTTTATTCTTGAAGGGAATTGACCTGTCAATTCAGCAATTTTGATAGCGCGTGATTTCGCCGGTGAGGTTCACTGCCCTGACATGTGGCATTCTAGCGAAAGGCGAATGCACTCACGTGTATGGTGAAATTAATTTTTGATGATTTTGCATTTTTATTTCCGTGATGGTGAAATTGGACTGATTTATTGAAAGTGGAATTTAATATTCAGTGAAGGTATTTACAGTAGTTAATATTTATGAAATTGAATAAAAACTATTTATATAGGTTTTTGGATATCACAGAATCCACGTAAAAGAACAAAGCGTGTTTTACAAGTTCCACAGAGGCAGCTGATGCAGTCGGGAGGGAGTGTTGGAGTGTAGCGACTGCTCTCATTTCTCCACTCATGATATGTATTGTGACGTATTTTCGCTCTCCGCGGAAGAAGAGAGAAATATACGCAGCCTTCGACGACCAACCTCGATCGACTAAATGTTAGGCGCCAGGACGTTTTTTTATCAAAAACGGCCAAAAATCGAAATTACCAATTAACATTAAGGACAGTTGCCAACTAGCCAATATAACAACCGCGGAGGCGGCTGGGTTCCGAATACTGCCCTAAGATTCTGAAATGGCTGGGTTATTTGAACTGAAAATTAATTCAATGTTTGCGGGGTAACAAATTCTTGATTTAATAATATCATAAGTTATCGGAACAAAATAAAGTATCTCAAAAACCCCGTCTTACTCTCAACTATGGGATCACGTTGTCCTCGGTCACAAAGAAAATAAATTAATTAACAAAGACACAAACAAATAATTTACCAACAAATACCCTAACCATGAGTCAATAAGTAAAATTACTAGTCGAAAATAACAAGTCAGAATAAATAAAAAATGCTAGGGTCAAGATTCTAAGAAGTCGATAAAACAGTTAGTAATTGTTATGTCAGAATTTTCATACGGTGACGGAATGTACATTTATCACAAGGAACAAGCGTGTCCACTCATACAATAAAACGAAGAGAGTTAAGCAATTCAGAGGGGAATTGCCTCGAGAGAACGTAAACAAACGTCGAAAGTAACCGAAAGGGTTACCGGCAAAACACAAAACTCGAACGTCGACAGACGTTGCAATTCCACTTCCAATGCTAAAAAGAGAAATTTTATTAAATAAAATTCAATCAAAAGTATTTGTGGCTTTACAGGCCACGATAATATCAAGTAAAACCTCGAGGATAACAACACTGACCTCGAGATTATAATACTTCGCCAGACAAAAGAAAATCGATAATAGAGGCAAAAATAAATTCCAAAATATAATTTAGGAGAGAGGCAAGAGTCGTTAAATTACTCAGTTAAGACCACGATATTTCTAAGTCAAGGAAAACTCAATATCATAACGAGTCATTGGAATTAAACGTTAACAAAATTATAATGACTCTACCGAACGAGACTAAACAAACCAGAAATCGGAATACTCGAAAATGGCGTCAATGCCATGGACAATGAGTTCAATAATTAACAAGAACGAGAGATTCAAAAATGCTTCGAAATACAATAAACACTTTTTAATAAATCCACCGCTCACCGAACTTTATTAAATGAGGTCCCAGAGCAGTGAGGAATCTCCCAGACTCGGCTATATCCTCCGTGGTCTTTTCCCTTCGCCCGAGAACGTCTTCACAAAAATCAAAATTTACAACTAATAGTTTTGCTGTCACTGGTCCGGCGTCCAAACGAGAAGTGTTCGTTAACGGCGTAGCGACTATGCTCAACAGGTGACAAAATCAGACAACGACATGATTGGTCCGTCACCTTCGCGAGACTATCCGATTGGCCAATATTAATGTCGCCAAAGGTAACAGAGGATTTTTCAAGAATAAATCCATATTTGGGCCCGACATTCTAATAAAATTAATAATCGGACTCCCTTAATTGCTGTTAATAAAAAATCGTGACAACAATTCGTAACATTTTCAAGAGTCTCGCAAAATAACAAATTATATAGCATAGCTTTTAACCTTGTATAGATTCGCCGTGAAGTTTCAATTGAGTCCCATAATTTGTGGGCTCGGACGCTGGCGCCATCGCTCGATTCCTTCGTGCAACTCCTCGCGTGTGGCGGAAATCCCAAAAATATCCTCCGAAAACTCGTGCTTCTCCATCCAGACTAAAATTGCGAGAGCACTTCCAAAAAGTCCCACGATGAGTCCGAAATGAGCGGTGAAACGTGACTCGATATAATAAAAAAAAAAATAAGAAACGACAAAACAAAATCCAAGAGATTAAAGAAAAGACAGACTCTTGCCTCGCCAATGATTTACTTCTCGTCTGGACATCTCATAAACCGACGAACGGTCGAAAGAAAACTACCACGTTACAATATATACATGTATAGATTGTTGTTACCTTATTGCGTACAGATGACGCGCATGCGTATGTAGCCTGGCAACTGTTGCTGCCACACACGTTGTTGAGAACGACGCGAGAGACGAGTGTATAATTATCTTTCTTAATATATTTCTTCATTAAAACCAATCAGTTGTTATCTACTCGACATCCCAAGATCCCTAAATAACTAATAAAAAAAGCTATTGTAAATTATTAGTTTAAAAACAATGATTTTTAACCAACATAAGTTAATGAAACGTCACAAAATACCTGTGTGGACAAATACCTGTAACTTTATTGAGTGACTTAAAGGCATCATTGAGAAATGAGGTTAAACTTATGACATTGATGACCTTTCTACAATCTTGACAGAAGGAAGGTGTAGTACCTCATATATTTTGTAAAGACCATACGATTAGATTTAAATACCTCCAAATGTCTTTGCAAATTCATAACGAAGTCTTAGTTTTTTTCCTTAATGATCGTATTATATGCCGTAACTTTGAAAGCGATAGAACGACATTTTTAATAAAGAAGCTCAAAAAATTCTTACCTTCTTATTTAATTCAGGCTTGTTATACGACACAATAGATAGTATGTGACGAGGCAGAATTTTGCGCCCCCCCCCTTGCCCTCTAATTAATACATGTTATTTTTGATAGATTAAGTTAGGTTTAAGTAATCTTTTTCGCCACCGTTGGGCAACCCATCCCCAGATACTCCTAACCCCCTCCCCGTTTTCCCTCCCCCTGGCACTCACGCATCAAGGAAGAGGATCCCACGTGACCCGGGAAGAAAGAGATACCCCTCGAGCGAGCCCCTGGATGAGAACAAGAAGGACACCTGATGACCCCGCCAAAAATCAGGGAAGAAGAGGTGAGGATGATTGGCAGACTTCACTCG
>NW_011887840.1:372259-390384 GCF_000806365.1 Fopius arisanus
CACCCCTTCTTTTTATTATATTATTTCGCGTAGCCGCAAGTGAGTTGGCCTTACCCCCCACCCTCGAGTTATTAGTTAAAAGGCCCGAATTATTTTTCATGTTAATATTTTGTTATGAGACCAGAATACAGAGTGTTAATTTATAAATTCCCCCGAGTAATTATTGAGAATCCCCTCCCTCTTATTATTTCAGGTCCTCCCATAAATTATAATAAAGTCCCCTTTCATTTTTCAGATTATCGTAAATTCCCCAATATCGTGCCTTCGCCGGGAATCATTATATTTTAATTCCCCGGCCAAGGTCACAAGCATTAAACGAATATCATAAGAATGGAACGAATAGATTAAATAATATGTTGAACACTCTTCTTATTAGTAAATTGAGAGAAAGATGTACAGATAATCGTTTTAATGATGGTCGTCCATTGAGCAATCATAAAATTGTTGATTTAATGACGGAAAAAACACAGTTCAAAGGAAAATGGGTTAAAAACCTATCGGCAGTACACATACCAAATGATGTTTCGGCAAAGGAAGATTTTGATAAATTTCATCTCCAAGATTATATACTTGAAATAGAAAGAGTTAATTAAAAATAATAAAAGTGTCGTTATAACTAGAACCGATAAAGGTCGGCTAAAAGTGTTATTAGACAGAACCCATTGTAGTGATGCAGGATCTCAATTGTTAAGTAATAATAGTAAATATATTAAAACTCTTTGTGATAATACGGAGATAACGCAAAAGGTAAATGATAGTTATATTACGCGTCTTGTTCTGGACGATGATTAATTGTAGTATGTCTTGACATGCACAACGTTACAACATTTAGAGTAAACTCGAAATTAAAAGGAACCGTATGCAAGCCACCACGATGTGGCGGTTCGTTCCGAACGTCTTTATCATTGTTTTGTTGTACCCAACGTTACACTTTACGAGTGAAACTCTCAAGTATTGTTGGATACCCGAATAAACTTGGTCGTTTTTCAAGGTTCAATAAATTAAAATAAGAACTTTATTTCACTACTATTCTGGAGTACAATACTTTAGGACATCTAGTCGTCCCTAAGTTTAATTTGTAAGTGACAAATTTGAGCAAGTTGGTTATATATATATATATATATTGGAGGGATATTGAGGGATGGTCACGTGGTTATCTAGTTAGAGTAGGGGTAGAGGGTGGATATTGGTAGTTCAGGCGGGTCGTTTGGGTCCGAGGGTCTGGTAGGATCCGAGGAGTGTAAATTGTGTTATTATATGCACAGCAATTAGGGCTAGGTCCTTGAGGATTAGGGCGACTGGGACGGTTCGGGGTTTAATTGCAGGGATTTGTGGAGGGTGAAAATATTCTAAATGAAATTCATTTAGTGGGGTACGTTTATGGCAATATTTGGACGAAATAAGGATTTAATATTGGGATATTTTATTGAGGGTTGGTTTAATGAATATTGGGGTACTTTATGAGGGATTAAGTTTGAAAAGAAGAAAATGTGTTCTTAATGGTCGAAATATTGGGGTATACGACACCTCCTTCTTTAAGATTGAAAATACAATTTTCAATATTTTTATACCTAACAGTATCAATAAGGCTTACTTAATTGAATTAATTGAAATATTACAATCGTTTCACATAGATAACACTATTGCATCAAGTTTCTGCCACTATGGAGTAATTCTAAAATTATTAAAAAGTGTAATCAATAATCGAATATGATTTAATAAAGTTTCGCTTTAGTAGATGTGCGTATGAAATTAAAGTGGAGTGGTACTTCTGCGTGGCTTGATATTGATTCGTCTTGAAGGGTTTAATGGAACCATGATAACTTCATCTTCAGTGTGGGTCGATGATGATGTCATTGTTGGTATGGGTTGAGTGACCAACGTGGTGGTAGTGGACTGGCTCTGCAGTTTCTCGATGGTAATCCGATTGGATGTTAGAATCGAAGTTGCAATTGACGAAGTTTTTGATGATTGGCGGGATCATTTGTCCATTAGCAGGATTTCTGGTGAAACAGCAGAAACGTCGTAATAGGTTGAGGCATCCACACCAGCGACAGCAGTTGATAATGATGATTAAGAGGATGATACTTCCAATTGCGAGTAGAGCAGTGGTGTACCATTTATGGTGGGTAACGATGAATGATTCATTAATGTGTTTTGTCAGAACATCATCGAATTCCGAGTTTCTTTGATTCATACTTCAAGTCGTTGAGGTCTACATTGGTGAGATGAAGAGTTTGGAGAAGCTCTGTGTGTTCCTTGGATATATTTGGTAAGCGGATGCAGCAGTCTTCTTCTGTTATGCGGATAGTTGGAACATAAAATGACATGGTCTGATTGGCATGACCAGTCGGTTCTAAAACATAGGTTTCGGTGTATCCTTTGCACTGTGGGCTGAGTGAGAGAATTCCCGTTTGGTGAAGGATTATGTCTTTCATATGAGCCTTTTCGTTGGTGCAGAGAGTGGTTAGAGTGATTGGTTTTTGGAGGACGTAGATCCACTGATTATTTCTCATATATTTCCAGGTCTTGATCACGGCTTTGACTGTAGATGTATCGCAGTCCTTGGGAAGTTTGGTTATATGAGGCGATAATAATTGAATTTCGCAACTCGTTCTTTCCGTTGTCTTGGTAGTATGTATCCTACCACAAACGTACTTCTCATGAAGATACTCGATGCAGTCCGAGGAATCTTGTACAAAGCAATATTGGGTTTTGGATTGGGAGATAAGGAGATGTTTGCTCTTAGGGTTGATGAACGAAAAGTATGAACTATTCTGATGTTGAATAGGTAGGAGAATTAAATGATAAAAATCATAGATATTTTTCTGAACCAAGGGGAAGTGGATAGCGAAAATAATCATGTCTTCATTGAAAATCATCTGAACCTTTACGCGATTATAAAGAGTTGTAATGTCATCATGATCTAAATCTAATAATAGGTCATATTCTCCTTTGTATTTTTTCATGTCCTGTACAAGGCTTTTAGGAGTAACAATTGTTGGAGATAAAATGTTGTGTTTGCCCAAATTGATAGCATCAATATATTCTGTATAGTTATTTATTATTAGAATGGTTAGGGCTGTTAATGCAGTGATGTGTGATGATACGATACTCATGAATTCGAGATAGCTTAATCGCTTGTCGCTGTTAATGAAATGTTGGTTTAATCTTTTGACATTCATGTTTATAATGTATTCTTGTTCGCGGAGAGAGGTTAGAGAATTATTAAAATTTTTAATTGTGCTGGTGATTATCTGGATTTGAGTTTTTAAAAGAGTTTGTGTTTGTTTATTACTATTTACGAGAGAGTTGATACTATCAGTGTAATGTTGAGCATCGTCAGCATCGGGAACGCCAAATAACCAATTTAATGCGTATGAAATTCCATCCATCAAACCACGAAAGAATCGCCCAGGTTTATAATTAACTGGTTCATCGAGGATTTCACTTTTCTGTGAAATGTGACTACGGTGTGACTACAGTGATCGAATGTAGTATTTGGAAATTGCATCTTTTTATTATTACAAATTCGAACAATGCGGTCATAATTATTGTGGATTGTGAAATGGGCATTTTGCAGATACGTAATATTTAAATGCGCTAAAAGAGTCAATTTCGAGTTAGATAATTGCGCAGAACCGAGTTTATCGTAGAAAATTCCACTAGAGGTTTGTCATTGTTGGACATTGTAGTAGGTGGTAGCATGGGAGTAATTAAGGTTTAGAAGGAGAAACACGATTATCAGAGTCATCATCTGAAAAATGATGTTTTAGAAGATTAGTGTGATATCTCTTTATTTTGTTCTTAGCGATTTGGATATCTACGGTTAGATTGTTGTGGACTTTCACGATTTTGAATGGACCTTTACTTGGTGTAGTTAATTTTTTTGATTTACCAGGGGTGATTGTAAATTGTTTGATTAGCACGCGATCACCGATATTAAATTCTACAGGGTGAATTTTTTTATCATAATATTCTTTGCTCTTCTCTTTGGAAGATAACAAACTTTCTCTAGTAATTTCAAAAGACTTATTTAATCTGAATTTTAGGGCTCGAACATAATCATCGTATGTGTAATGAAATTCAGGCTCTTGAGTGAGAGAAGATGGAAGGTATGGTTTAACTCCAAATAATAATTCATATGGCATGTAGCCAGTCGATTTATGCACTGCAGCATTGTGGCTGAACATTGCAGGGGAGACATAGAGGTCGCAATCAGTCTGATCGAGCTTGATAAAGTGCTTTAAATAATCTTTGAGAATTAGAAGAGATCTTTCGAGGGAACCATTGGTTTGAGGGTGATAAGGAGTTGTCGTGATATGTTTAGTTTTTAGGAGGCTTGTCAATCTCTTCATCAAGTCTGACATGAAGTCGCTACCGAGATCCGATAGTAACTCCTTTGGAATACCAAACATTAAAAAGAAGGAAGTTAGTGTCTTCGCGACTGTTAGGGCTTCATGATTTGGTAATGCAAAGCCTGCGGTAAATTTTGATAGATCGTCTTGCAACGTTAGTATGAATCTATTTCCTTGTTCAGTAAGGGGGACAGGACCGACAATATCGATTGGGATTCTTTCGAATGGAGCACTTGCAGTTGTAGTGATCTGCATTGGTTGTTTCGTAGGGTGAAAATTTGTTTTGTTCAATTGACACGAATGACATTGTTTGATGAATTTTCTGATGTCTGCTTTCATATTCGACCAATAATAACGTTCTTTGATTTTAGCATACGTCTTGTTGTAACCATAGTGACCAGAAAGTTTGCTTGAGTGATTTTCTTCAAGAATAATTCTAACTTCATCTTGATCTTTTGGAATGGTGCGAGTTGTATTAAAAATCTTTATCTCGTTCTTGGGAAATACGAACTTAATCATTTCATTTAAAAACTGAACTTTAATATTTTCGTCACGAACGGGTGGAACAAATACAAAGTTGCAGGATTTGATAGAATTCTGTAATACTTTTAGGGATTCGAAAGTGTTTTTATACTCTAGTTTGTCGTGATGGAACGTCCTTGGAAATAATAAGTAGACTGTTTGAGTGTATGAAGTTAATTTTGATACTTTGTTTGGTGATGGATTGATTTTATCGGCATTGAAGTAAGATTGGATGAATTCAGAGTACTGATTACTTTCATCTAAATCTTCGGTCCATCGGAGTACCAGAGGTTCACGAATCTTGAATAGAGGAGAATTAGTTTTTCATATTCAATGATTTCTTTATTCATGTAATGAAACCGCACGAAATCTTGATAGGATGCTTGTGAGTTAAATGCACTGTTGATTCTTATTTCGTCTGGGACTAGATCATTTTCGCTTGCATCAAGGGGAAGTCTGGATAATCCGTCGGCGTTCGAGTTGATTCTACCAGGTTTGTATTTTATGACATATTGATAATCATTTAGTCGTAGGCGCCATCTGACCAGTTTTGAGTTTGGGTTTTTACAATTGAATAACCATTGAAGTGGTTGATTCCACCATTGGAAGCGTGGGTTGTGAGAGAAAATCTTTTCGAAAAATCGGGGTACTGGAGTAATGGTTTTTCCATTAATTTTCTTTTTAAAGTTTCAAAAGCTTGTTCTTGTGATTCTGTCCATTTGAATTCGACGTCCTTTTTTAATAACACTGTCAGGGGTTTCGCGATCGTTGAGAAATTTTCGATAAATTTTCGGTAGTAACCCGTCATTCCTAGGAACATTTTAATATGTTTAGGATTTTGAGGGCGTGAGATCTTTTGGATTGAAGAGAGTTTATTGGGATTGGGCTTTACACCGTCACGAGTAATTACATGCCCAAGGTAATGGCAGGATTGACGCAGAAATTCACACTTATCAGGCTGAAGCTTGAGGGTGTTTTCGCGAAGTCGGGTGAAAACATTTTTCAATTTCTGATTATGATCGTCTAAATCTGATCCGTAGATAACAATGTCATCTAGGTATACAAAGCATTGGGTATTATTTAGACCACTCAACACCGTGTTCATAGTCCTCTGAAAAATGGCTGGGGCGTTTTTTAAGCCGAATGGCATTCGCTGGAATTGAAAAACACCCGCTGGGGTGGAAAAGGCAGTTTTTTCTGCATCCTTGGGATTCATAGGAATCTGATGGAAACCGCTCGCCAGGTCGAGGGTTGTGAAAAATTGTGCATGACCCAATTGGTCCAAGATATCTTCAATATTAGGTAGGGGGTAGGCGTCACCTATGGTCTTCTCGTTTAATTTTCTAAAATCTATTACTATACGCCATTTTTGTTCGCCTGAGGCATCCAATTTTTTGGGGACTACCCATAGGGGACTTGACCATGGGCTGTTAGATGAAGTCGTGATATTTTGGTCCAACATATTGCGAGTTTGTTTATCGACTTCGTTTTTGTGTATTTCCAGATATCGATATGTTTTTACGTGAACTGGAATATCATCAGTAGTTCTGATGGTTGCTTCTGCAGCGGTGGTTGCTGTTAAGAAGTCGCCAGGGAGGTGGAAAATGTCGTCATATTGGTCACATAGATCACGAATTGTTTTCTCTTGTTCCTTGTTTAGATGTGATAATCTTAGATTTTCGTTTAAGATTTTGAATCGACAGTTGCGATCTCTTGCCATGTCAGGGTTGGTAGTAAAAATGGTGGTTTGCTTAGGGATAGGGGAGATTGAGAGACGAAAGCTAGGTATAATTTTTCTTTTGTTCGACCAGTTGATGACGGTGATTTGTGCATAATTATTAAAAGTTATTATAATAAATGCGTTGGGAATGAGTAATGTGGGATCGTTATGACTTTTTTGAGCTTCAATAAGACCTTCTTTAAGGTTGTCGGGGTTGTGAATCGGCACTTTTATAATTGTTTCCGATCGAGCATTCAGACAGTGATGTGATAGACTGAATTGAGGGGTGTTTTGATAAAAAGGGATATCAAATGGGATGCTCTTTATTCTCATTGTGTTAGTATCATAATCGAGGGAACACTTGTGTGTTGTGAAGAAATCATCACCAATAAGACCGTCGAAAGGGATGCTTGAGGAACCGGCGAGCAGTTGGAATTCTGAGTTCATCGAGTTTTTATTGAATTCTAAATTTAATTGGACTCCTCCGAGAGTCGAGATGGGACAATTTGGTGTGATACCATTAAGAGTGATTGTCTTCGAATTTGTAATTTCATAATCAGTCAAGCTATTACCTTTGATGAGAGAGAGGGACGCGCCTGTATCAATGAGGAGTTTCAGATTTTTTTCTGAACAATTTGCTGATTTGCAATTAAATATTATGTATTTCGAATCACTTGTTGTGAGGAGGATACTCGATTGAATGAATTGATCAAAATTGTAATTGACTCCGCTAGTTTTTCTGCTGGGAAGTGGAGCTTGGGATTCATTAAAGTCGTTAAAAGCGTCTTCGTTGACCATTGTTTCATAAGGACTCTCCTCTTGGGGAGGAAAGTGAAAATTTTGATTGTTTAAGCGGACATTTCCTCGAGTGTTTTGGCTGGAGAATGTTGGGCGTGTTGGATTTTGGTTACGATTTTGATTGAAATTTTGATTGTGATTCGAATTCTGATGGCAATTTTGATTCGAGAATTGTGGGCGTGGACCCGAAAATGGTCGGGATGCATTGGAATTGAAGGATTTTTGGTGAGTAAAGCCTTGATCGCGATTTTGATGGAATTAAGGCTTTGGATTTTGGAAATTTTGTGGGGCATTGTTTTTTTGATTAGCCCGCATTCTTTTTAAACAATTTTCGATTGAATGACCCGGGTTTCGACAATACCTACACGTAAGTTGTGAGTACTGTTGGGGGTAAGGGAATGATTTTTGATCGTTTGAGGGTCGTTGCCCATTGTTATAAAAAATATTCTCGGCAGTCGGGTGGTCATATCGAACACGCAAAGCTTTTTCTTCGGCCACTGCTGCCGTGAAGGCTTCATTAATCGAGGCAAATTCACGACATCTCCACATCTGGGAAATTTGAGGGTGTGAATGATATGCGAATCGATTGAGAGTCATTTCGGTAATTAATGCGAGTTTTCCAGGTGTTTTTTCATTTTCATCCTGAGTATAGACCGCGGCTAGAAGTCGGGAAGAGAGATCCTCGAGTTTTTGGTAAAATTGGGAAACGTTTTCGTTACGTAGTTGTTTCATGGAGTGGAGTTGTTCTAACAACTGTTCGAACGATTTTTTATCGTGATAAAGATTCAGCAGCAATTCAGAAATTGATGGCTAATCTGTCAGAGTACAGTGGATATCAATTTGTTCTCTGGCCTTCCCGGTGATTCGACTCTTTACGCATAATAAAAGGAGGGGAGCTTGTTGCTCTGTAGCTATTTCAAAAACTGCATCTACTTGTTTTATGAAACTTCTGACTTTATATCTATCTCCATCAAATGAACTCGGAATGAGTTCAGCCAGAAATTCAATTGAAGCCATGATTCTACCGTATTGAAGATGGATTAATGCGGAAGATTTGCATTTTAGAGATTTTCCCCAGACTTTCTCGAAAATATCATTAATGAGAAGTACTTACTTATTTGATGATCTTTGCTCCGTTGAACGTCAGGGCCAGGAGTTGCTAGGTCCGTGGATTTTCGCTGATGTTGTCTGGAGGACTCCGTTCAAGTGGTTCTTATACAGGGTGTCCGAGATAAAATTGTACACCCAAATAACTATTGAATGTGGGTAATAAACGAAAAATCTTTCAAATAGAAGTTGCAGGGCTCCAAGTGGGAAAAATAATGAGATATGTTTTGAGCATTTAAGTCTTCATGTTTTTATGCTACAAGCATAAGTTCATTTTTTTCATATGGGATCAAAAATTTTCTTGTAACAAAAGTTGTTGTACTCGATGAGATGAATCTACTGATGTCACACATAATGTGTTTTTTATGCTTTCTGAGCTCAAAAATACTGAAAGTGGAACTTGTCAACGATATTCCAAATTCAGACACGATAAACAGAAAGTGGCCTTTAAATAAGAACCAGTAAACACCAAAGTGTAAATACCTGGTGTACCTTAGTGATTATTGTTTCTTAGTTAGTACGAATCGGGTGATTATGGGGTTCAGATTATTTTTGAGTGATTTCGCGTATCATGGTTTATTCCGCAAATGAAGTTGTGGATATTCTACTGGTTTTGGAAGAATGCCGAGGTGCATATCGCGCGGTCGCTCGATTGGATCGACAACGGTACCGAAACCGATTACGTCATTCCTCAGCTTCATGCATTCGGATTATCGAGAGAAATTGTCGAAGAGGAAGAGTTCTGCAACGACGACAACGACAACAACGAATGAATCCTGACAATCCTCGTACGCTTACCGTTTTGGCCATGGTTCACATGAACCCTCACATCTCTTTAAGAGAAATTGAGAGAGATTCAGGTATTCCACGAAGCACAATGTCCTTTTCAGTGATGAAGCGACATTTAAAAGTACTGGCGCATTAAAGCGTCATAATTCCCATTATTGGTCTATGGAAAATCCTCACTGGACTCACCACATTGACCACCAGCATCAGTGGAGTGTAAATGTGTGGTGTGGCATTGTTGATTGGCAAGTGATTGGGCCGTATTTTTTCAACGGAACAGTCACCGGTCAACGCTATTTACTGTTTTTACACAAGACTAAGAATGTGTTTCCAACAAGACAGTGCGCCACCGCATTTTGCACTTTGTGTAAGGAATTATCTCAATGTTCTGTTTCCTCGTCGTTGGATCGGCAGAGGTGGTCCTGTTCTTTGGCCTCCGCGATCACCTGATCTAACTCCACTTGATTTTTATTTATGGGGCTACATTAAAGATGTAGTCTACAAAAATCGACCAACGACTGCAGAAGACATGAAAACCCGTATCAGAGGCGCTATTGCCAACATTCCTCAACAAGCGCTTCGAAATGTTGTGCAGAGTTTCCGACGTCGACTTGAGTTGTGTCTTGAAGTGAATGGTGGGAACATTGAGCACTTGTTGTAACATCTTTCTAGTAGACCAATCCATTGGCGCCTTTCTGTTTCTCCTTTATTTTTCTGTTTATCGTGTCTGAATTTGCAATATCGTTGGTAAGTTCCATTTTTAGTATTGTTGAGCTCAGAAAGCATAAAAAACACATTATGTGTGACATCATTAGATTCATCTCATCGAGTACAACAACTTTTGTTACAAGAAAATTTTTGATCCCATATGAAAAAAATGAACTTATGCTTGCAGCATAAAAACATGAAGACTTAAATGATCAAAACATATCTCATTATTTTTCCCACTTGGAGCCCTACAACTTCTATTTGAAAGATTTTTCGATTACTACCCACATTCAATAGTTATTTGGGTGTACAATTTTATCTCGGGCACCCTGTATATATTGGAGGGATATTGAGGGATGGTCACGTGGTTATCTAGTTAGAGTAGGGGTAGAGGGTGGATATTGGTAGTTCAGGCGGGTCGTTTGGGTCCGAGGGTCTAATAGGATCCGAGGAGTGTAAATTGTTTTATTATATGCACAGCAATTAGGGCTGGGACCTTGAGGATTAGGACGATTGGGACTGTTCGGCGTTTAATTGCAGGGATTTGTTGGGGGTGAAAATATTCTAAATGAAATTCATTTAGTGGGGTACGTTTATGGCAATATTTGGACGAAATCAGGATTTAATATTGGGATATTTTATTGAGGGTTGGTTTAATGAATATTGTGGTACTTTATGAGGGATTAAGTTTGAAAAGAAGGAAATGTGTTCTTAATGGTCGAAATATTGGGGTATACGACAGTGTATGTTGCAAATACTTTTGATCAAACGAATTTTATCAACATGGGAGATGGGAGAAAAGAAAATGTTCTCACTCAAGATCACGAGAACGTCGAAGTAGTAAGAGCAGATCAGAACGAGAGGTTTGAAAAAATGCAGAAGCAATTGGATAACCTCTCTCAGCAGATGGTTGAATTCGTTCACCTTCAAAGTGAAAAGGCGAATTCTTTTACTCCAGCTATGGAAAGGTTTCAAGGAACAATATGAACCTATTGCTGAGATAATATCTCTTACTGATAGGTTCTGCAACTTTGAAAAATAATCCACACGAATTTTTTCAATCCTGGGAAAGAACGTCCCACATTCCACACGAATGTGTGACGATCCGTAGAACCCATCAAATTCTGACAGGGCGGAAAATCGTAAAAAAATCGAAAAAGGAATAATATATTAGCGAAGTATACAATAAATGCCCCCGTTGGAATAGATTCAGATGCAAATTTCAGCTTCTTTCCCTGAGAATTTCACAAATGACAAGAATTCTAATAAAGAAAAATCGTCACCTAACCTTAGCGATGCATCAATGGTTAATGAAACGATTGAGGCTCCAGGACTCTCATCAGATCTGCTAGATCTTCTGGGGACAGATCCTAATGAATCAAAAGAAATTTCAATCAATTTCCTCCCCGAATTAAAAGTTCGTTGGAAGAAATGTCTCAAAGATGACCTTCCATTGGAGACACAAAACTCTATCATGTAGAAATCCCCACGTAAAGGAGATCTCTTTGCAGAAGCTCACAAGATAAATCTGGAGATCGTGCCCAGCCTTTCGGTGATCGCTAAGAAACGAGATATCCATTTCGTTAATATGCAAGACTCAATAGGCTCGGCCTTATTAGCTTTGGGAGCTGCGATCTCATTGATCATGATACCTGCAGGAGAGGTGGCTCTGGGGATCTAGACGACTTACTTCTGTGATACTGGGATGTTCCTCACAGACATCTTCCAGCAACATTCCATTGCCAGATAGTCATTCATTACTCCATTGCTGAGTAAATCATTGAAACCAACAGTAGAGGCCGCGAAAACTGACGAATGGTTATATGACACCATTTTTTTAGCCCCTCCCCTGCCCCAATAATCACTTGCTACTTGTTATTAAATTTAGATTAAGCTACGTTAAAATTAGATTATAATACCTGCCACCGTTGGCTTACCAATCCCGAAATACACCCCCCTCTCCACCACTTCCACTCACCACTGTACCTACGCGAGAACTCACTATCGCTGGGGTAAAGGAGAAACCCCCGCACTCGCCATTCCCCTCACCACCCTCACCGCGGAATGAGGAACAATTCCAAGAGAACAAGAGAACCTGATTATGAGATTTTGCTACGCATAGATAATACTTTATAGCGATATCCTACATAAATAGAACAGGGGGTGTTCAATTTCCTCATTTGCGTGAGCTAGAACGCTGAATTGGTCTGAATCTAGAAATATCTGGGTGTTTGCTTCATACATTCCCTCAAAGAAAAATGTTCAAGCAGACCAGGCATCTAGAATAACAATCTTAGACACTGAATGGGAACTGAACGATAAATATTTCAAAGAAATTAACGTGAAGTTTCTACTCATCCATTTTCTATTGATTTATTTGCTTCAAGATTAAATAAAAAAATAGGAAAGGTTCTGTGCAAGAGACCCGAACGGACGTAACTGCTATTGATGATATCACAATTCCATGGGGAAAAGAGAAAATTTATGGATTTCCACCTTTCTCGTTGTTTACAAAAACTTTACAAAAGCTCAGCGCCGATCAAGCGCCTGGGTCATCATTGCTCCAAGCTGGCCTACTCAACCCTGGTACCCGTTAATTATGCCGCTATCAAATGAACCTCTAACAATACTTCGTCCAAGTGAATCACTTCCACTCTCCTTGCAGAACAAACACATCCCCTGGTGACCAAACTGTCGTTGATAGTAGGGCAATTATCCGGACGGTATACATATATAAGGAGAGGATTAGATGAACACTCAGCAGAAATACTGTTAAAATCAGTAACGGACTCTACAATCAAGCAATATCAACAGTCTTTGAGACTTTTTAGTTTAGACAATTTAGTTTAGGTAACAATTTAAACAAATTGAATGCTGAAACGTCAGGCATAATAAGATTCCTTGTTGAAAGATTTAAAAATGGTGTTAGCTACGGGACATTGAGTACCACAAGATCTGCTATCGCCCTTATTGCTTCTTACAATATCCTTGTGAATGGATTATTATCAAGATTCGTAAGAGAAATTTATAAAGAAAAACCCTGTAAATCTAAGTATGAAACAACACGGATGCTCCTGCTCTCTCATACTTGGAAAAACTCCCATCTCTTCAGGAACTGCATCTCAAAGAAGCAACAGAAAAATTCGCTGCTCTTTCGGCATTAGCTACTGCACACCGATTACAAACACTGGCGTTCATTGACATTGATAATATTGTAATATCAAGCGCAGGTATTACTATAAAAATTCCAGATCTATTCCAACCAGTGTCTTATCAATCTGATTTGATTCTTCACTTTTTTTCAAAGCAAGACCTGGACTGTGTGCAGATTCAATTGTATTAAAATATCTAGAATTAACTAGGGAACTAAGAGACAATGCAACCAATTATCTTTTTCTTTCCACAATAAAACCTGTCAAAAACATTTCATCCCATATAATTGGTGATTTGATAAAGTCTCTTTTAACAAAAGCATGTGTAGACACCCAAAAATTCATCGCTTATATCACTCGACACGCTGCAGTGTCAGCAGCGTTGAAGAGAGGTGTCAGTTATGATAGTATTAGACGTACAGCTGGGTGATCACCCCCCTTTGAAACTTTTGCAAAATTTTACAATAGACTAATTCATTCATCCAATGTTGAGTTCGCGCGTGCGATAATTGATGGAATAATTAATGAAAAATATCCATTCATTTCATGTAATACTATCTTATTTGAGAAATCATAAATACCAGTAAGCTGAGTTATTTCAAACGCTAAAAATCGATAGTTAATCATCATCGAGAGCGAGACGCGTAATATAATTAAACGATCTAAATTATATTTAGCGTCTCGTTCGAAGATGAGACTCATCCTTTTATATCTCCCAACCCTTTCTCATCATCGATGACATTTCAATAACTTTCTTGGACATAACTCTGAACTAGAGGTGACTGGTAGTTGGCACCATTTATTATAGCTTTATTCCATATTTCCGTTACATTTTCAGGAAAGGCGTTGTGATAATAATTTTGATCAACGTAAATAATCCGAAAAACCATCAGTATAGCAGCACTTAAAACCAGAACGGATAAAAGTATGAAAAAACACATTGCGTATTTGTCTGTTGCCATGGTGATGTGATAGGCGGGTATTCCTTCTGGTGAGTTGAAATATTCGAACCCGTATACAGGAATAGTAGTTAGGCCCATTCGGTGAATAGAGATGGAAGAGTGTTGGGACATGCTTATAAGTAACGTCTATATACCATCCCTACTTCCATTATTGTTCCGACATGTGTATTTCACCATTACAATTGTAATCTGAATTACTGGATGGTATATCAAATCAACATATTTAATTTCTTTTTTTTTCAAACAAGTAATTTTTTCAGAACAATTTATACAGTGAGAAAACGGCTCAAGAGGTATTTTCAACAATTAAAGAATGTGGGCCCCATGCCTTTGCCGGACTGGTCTTGTGTTTGGCACATCTGGGCCATTATGACATCATCCATTCAATGCTGCATGGGTCATTGCCCTCAACAACTGAACAAAAACGAGGGTTTTGGAAGAAAATAGCAGGTGCTTTGAGGAATAGTTTAAGAAAGAGAGACGGATTTGAGGCGGTTCCAAATGAAATAAATTAATAAATTTTACATTATATGAAGTTCTTTATTTTCACACTTTTGAAGAATTGATCCGTTACCGGATAGGTTTACAAATTTTTTCTTAAATCTACTTGTCGATTTATTTTTCATTATTTTCTTGAACATTTTTACAATGAGCTGATCGTTACGTTCCCGGTTATTCGAGAATTTCCGTAAGAAAGCTGACAAAGAGAAGCCATTACTAAGCCAGTGAAGGACAACAACACAATAGTGACCACAAACAGAACTTGTGTAGCTCTGGAGTTGTTTATGGTTGTATTTCTAATATCGGCAGTTTCTGCCAAGTCGCCGTGTAAATCTGCAATCGCTCGGTGGAATTCCATAGCTGTCAAAGTACGTGCCCTCTCCCGCGTGGTCAGAGTACATCGTGATCCAATGTGTTCCTGGTTGATGGGAATCATCGGTATTTGCGATGATTGCACAAGGTCTGGCCCATTTATAGGGAATCCTATCCGCTGGAAATACTCCTCCGATGGTGACATTGGTCGCGGGTAGGGCAGCAAGTAGATGTTGGGTATTCATACGATGACTGTTTCGATATGCTTCTCGTTTCCTTTTCCACAAACGTCGTGCCCCAGCTTTGGAAATCTTGTCGGTACCGGTGGGGGTGTTAGCTTGACGTCACGACTGTTATCTTCGGTACAGCTATCGCTATCAGAAATATCATAACTATCGTCCTCGTCTTCGTCACTACTCAATTCATGACCTGTTACTTGGGAAATGCGATATATATCCGTGTTCCAAAGCTTATTAATATCACTCTCCTTAAGGACAACTTTTCCTGTATCAATATTCTGTCTGATCCAAGCCCTTAATTTTGCAGCATTGTGGCAAGCGCACACATAATCCCCATGCGAATTCGTTTCTGCATGATACATACAAAAGCGCTTATTTTCTGGTAGACGCTTAAAATTGGGGGTGTAATTTTTCAAATTCACGACCGTTCTTGATAAAAGTCTTTCTAAGAATACCAATTTTTCACGTCTTCGCACATAGATTCTAGCCACATTTTTTGTTGCTTGCTTAAGAATCTGGTTGATTGCCTTGTATGGTGTGTCACCATAATCCCATTCTAGGCGGTGGAAATTCGTAGTTAACCATAGATTTTGTCGACGAGCATCAAAATCCAATTCGATTTGTCCGTAGGGCGGTGCAACTAGCCAATGACCCGTATGATTCCCCTCAACTGAGAATATGGCAATTTCTTTAACTACAAAACTCTTTTTAGGCCCTACTAGCCCTTGTATGTCAATAACGACTTCTTTCAATTTATCGGTTGCCATCATACCACTCTCAAATGCTGTCTCGTGTAGACTGATTCGTTATCACTGGTGTCTCGGGTTTTTATTCAGTGAAAAGCGGATGGCGGCGCTACCACTTCTGATTACTGACAAGATAAGCTTTACACACCGTACAGTAATTATGCTGCGTTAAATATGTTTCAATACAGAATACGCAGGGTATAACAGGCCAAAACCCTAGCAGGAAAAGCGCTAGAGCAATTAAATGTGTTTTATTATTTGCGATATTTATAATTTTGGTTACAATTTCTGCCCCACAATGGGGGCATGTTGTTTGTATTGGGTTGGGGCCATAGTCGTCCATGGCTGCCTTCTTTCGGTGAATCCAGGACAAAACAATTTAGCTATTGTAATCGACAATTATCTGTCTCGTGGAATCGATTTCCAAGATATTATCGTACTCAGCATATAGAACACAATTCAAATTTGTTGTCGTAGCTTCATCAAAGTGCACCTCAATTCTGAGACTACCCGTTTCCACAAGATTCCAATGAGTAGCACAATTTGCTGATAAATCCGGAGTTAAGGCAAACGCAAAAAGACAATAATCATTTGAATAATCCGATCGAGAAATATCTATTCCATGATCACTAAAATGAATACCAGTTCCATTAAATAACGTGCTATAGCTTTCCGCCTCCATGTGAGAGCCGCCGGCAAAATTGGGTTGTAATGGACGCCCTGGGACTTGCATGCCATCCACGTACATACTTAGAAAATTAATTCCCCAATTTTTAAAGTCATAAGGGTTTCGAGTCTTATCACCATTGAATGAAGCATTATCAACAAAGCCGAGAATAACACGTTTTGATAATTGTCCAAGAATAGCATTATCGATAGTCTCTCCACTTGTCCCACGATGAAGAACAAAGGATTTCACCTCCACACGCGTCAATGGATGCTTTGCTGTCGTTTTGGCCAAAGTCTTGGCATGTGCAAGCAGAACACCAGGGCTTAGTGTTGCTCTTCTCACTATCAAAGAGGCTTCACTAATTGCTATTTTATAATGTTTACTGGTTCTATCAATCAAACAGAATGTATCTTTAGACCACACTAGACGCAAACGCACATGAACACCGTACAATAGAAATTTATCTTGATTAAACACATCACAGTGGATGTGACCAATCATTTCTACAACTTTTCCACCCTTTGTCATTCTCCATCGTTTCTCTATTCCCTGATTATAAACCTTTCTCTTTGTTGCTGTATCTTCTACCCCTCCTACAGGATAATCCATGCACCCCGCAGTGTCTTTTGCCTATAGTATGTTCTCTAAATGACTGTGTTTTGCATCCTAGCCATAATTTAATAATGTTTCAATGTACGCTCGATATGGATAGGCAGTATTCGGTGGGGATACTAATTTTTGATTGAAAGCAACATCGATTTGACTAAAGAGTGAATGTAATAAATTATGGACAGGGCCCATAGAATCGTTTACAACACCATCATTTGCCACAATTTTTACCCTAACTTTGAGCATAGTATGAAGTAAATCAATGTACTCGTCTCCATGCCCCGGTATAATGAATTCAATCGGTGAGCCATCGGTGATGGACGCGACAGGGTTGTATACGGTCCAATGAGATTGTTCGATACTCGTTTGTGTTGGCGGGATTGTGAATAAGTCGAGTTCAGATTTTGCGCACTCGGACGAGTGTAAATGCAGAAACGACATTTTTACTTTTTATCAAAAATATCGTGTACGGTACGCTTTTTAGTTTTCTTCTTTTTTACTGTTTTCCTTTTACGCGTAGAATTGTTTTTCCTGCTGCGGAGGGGGCGCGATGTTTTGTCTCTACGGCGCTTCAGACGTTTATGAGTCCGACGTCGTTTTGGCGATCTTTTATATCCTGATCCTGACATGAATTTCTCTAATTTATCAGTAGCCTTTCGTTTCAAGTTTATTCCAGATTCGGTCAGGCGCTTCTTCAATGATTCTTTCAGTTGTATCTGTCGTGAAGCGACGTCGCCCAACACATTGGCACTAGCACTTAATGCCTCTTTTCCAACCGCACGGGCTGCGCTGCCCAAAAATGGCAGTATACGGCAGAATAAGTCCCGTAAGAGAGCACCGATTCCGTGTC
The DNA here is from genome assembly GCF_000806365.1 of Fopius arisanus. Classification (NCBI taxonomy): domain Eukaryota; kingdom Metazoa; phylum Arthropoda; class Insecta; order Hymenoptera; family Braconidae; genus Fopius; species Fopius arisanus. The sequence goes on from NW_011887840.1 coordinate 390,300, forward strand.
CTTTTTGATAAGGAGCTCCGACGTAGATCCGTCCAAATCGGTTGTATCTTTCAGCAGCATCAGCCCCTGCCTGTGTTTCGTAATA
>NW_011887841.1:0-14747 GCF_000806365.1 Fopius arisanus
TTTTTTTTTTTTCTTGAACTCCGATTCTGCACGATTTTGCCCCCCTGCTTCAGGGCTAAAGTAAGAGGGTACAAAAAAAGTGCACAGGGTACATTCAAGTACTCAATGAGTACAATCCAAACCAACAAAAAAGAGTTAGATTTTTCAAACTTCGATGCCAACTTCACATAGCTTCAGAAATATTCGATGCTTGCTCAATAGCGCGCAAGTTCAATTCGAAGACCATTATAAACTAAATAATTGCAGACTTACAATACAATGCGAATACTACTATTTGCTTTAAAACTGACTATATTGAACCTCAAATTCCAATTATGACGGGTTATTACGAAGAATTTACTTATTACCCTAATTGCTGAAAGAGTTATATCGGGGAAATATATATTTATACCTGAAACAAGTATATATATTGATATAATTATTTCGGTTTGTCAGACGTTTCCTACATAACACGTTCAAAGTCATTCTCTACAAGTAATTACCTTGCGCAGTCTTTTGAGAAAGATTTTCCATTTTCCATTTTCCATTTTCCATTTTCAGTATTCGAGATCGCCCATTTTCAAAATGTTTGAGACACACATTAGTCACCGGCTGTTTGCTTATAATTGAAATAATTATCTATTCAACAAGAGCGTGAATCCCTCATTATTGGGACAATTAAATATTCATTGATCCCATGAAACATTGAATCGTTCCATTCGGTTACGTTCCGCCACTTCACGGCTGATTCACTCCACTAAACGACAAACATTTCAGTGCACAATAGAACGCACTCGATAGGTATTTGCGTCAACTACTCGTACCAAGAAGTAATGAGTTTGTAGGAAGTGGTTTCCAAGCGTTTGACACAGAAAACTTGAGGCCTCCAAGTGTTTGTTTCCCCCTGTGTCAAGTAAGTTTACGTCAATGTGTCGTTCAATTTCGAACAAACACTTTGCCCCACGTGTCAGCTGATCTCAACGACAAATTCCAACCACTCGTACTTATTTCTTCTTATTACATCGATGTTTCCTCGTTCAACTTGACAGGAAATTCTTTTTTTTTTATTTTAATCGGATTATTTGGAGGGGGATAATCGAAGGATATTGTACGTGTGGAGAGATTTTAATTTCTTCTTCATGTTTCGAGTGGATTCCAGACCACTCAGAAGTTTTCAAATTGGAATGAAAATTCAACAAGTTATTATCAATATTTAGGAATAATGGGAGATAAATTCGAGTTTCTTACGATTGATACTGTCATTTCTATCTTTTAACTCGGCCAAGGGGAGATTCAGAAGATTTTTTTAAGATGTGATTTTTTTAAGATTTTTTTAAGCCGCGAAGATTTTGAAACTTTTTTTGTTTTCAATTATCGTAGGAGAACTTATTAAAAAAAAATTTTAATTATAAAAATTAATGAGTGGGATTAAATTTTTATTTAGGCCAATGAATAGGGCTCGATGATACCTACATTTGAAAAACTATTTGAATTCCATTCATTTTTGGGTGACTTTGGTCACTTTTGCGGACTTTTTTGATTATATTAGGTTGATAAATAATTTTTTAATGTATTCTTCAGCTTGAAGTCAATTCTACCTCAATTTTATCTTTCCCAATCCATCCACAAATCGACTACTAATTTAACATCTCCATTTTTTATAAATTTTTCCTTGAAATCTTATAATTAACAAAAAATTATATGAGACAATAAAATAGGAAAAATACAGATGGGAAATTTGGCAAAAAAATTCACTATAGAATGAATCTATTATTGTTGTCGCAAATTTCAAGTTTAAACATTTCGAGGATTTAAATTGTCGTTAACGTCTCTCTCTGTGCACTCAACATTTTTCACAATTATTCCATGAGACGCGACCGGTGAGTTATTCGGCCACAGTCGTGCACTGAAAAAACAATAAATATTCATGGAAAATTGAAAATTCATGAGGTTTTTCGGAAATACACGTGTGTGCCCAGTATTATCCAAAGGGATTATAGATGAATTAATCTATTATGCCGAGCGCGTTTCAAAGACCTGTAAATATTTAATAATTTTATCACAGCTACAATGTCCACAGCAGAAAGTAACTGTTAACGGAAAAAATATAATTAATTAATGTCCGGGCGCGTGAGAATTTATTAACATGCCTCGGTTTCGTTCTAGAATTAAAATGAATTCGTGTCTATTTTTCGCGGGGACCTGATATCTGAATAAAACGAAAATTCATCAAGTACAATCAAGTATAATCCAACTCCATCCTATGAAAATCAATCAATTTCCGCTTTCCCGGTTATTTTCGTTACTCGAAATTATTTACTTCCCGGAATGGAGAAATTATTGAGATAGCAATTATTTTCATGCTAATTGGCCTTTATTTGCATCTCCGTCAACTTAATTAATGATTTTTAATTAATTCTGGTTCTTAAATTTCGGAATATCCATGAATATTTGGGGAACCTTTAAATTTCATGAGTACTTTCTTCCTAATTGAATTTACCTACATTTCCTTGAAAATTACTCCGCAACGATCCATGAAATTTTCAGATATGAAATGTTATTGAGCAATTGAAATGTAGATTACTGACCCCATTAATTCTTGAATCAAATTATGAGGAACCCCGTAAAATGTGTGATTGGACGTTCAATGAAAATGTGAATTATTAATATTTAGAAATAAACCGGAAGACGTAGTTTTCGTGCTACTGATGCCGAAGAGACGATCGGCCTCTCCTCCCAAAAAATAAAACAAACTTTCCAAACTATTTAAAATATTGAGTGGACATATTAAAGTACACTTTCTCTTATTTAAATATTCCTGGTAGATAAAGTCATAAACAAATAAATTAATCTTTAATCTGACTACTTTATCAGAATTAGGATAGAAATTAAGTAGAGAATCTAGTTGATTAAAGTATTTTTTTGGGTGGTGGGGGATGAATTCGAGGGAAACCTCAGTGCCCGGTGAAAAATCAATAGAGCAATTAAAGTCTGGGCGGGTGTGGGCTATTTGAGAAAGCAAGTCTAGAAATTTAACCGGCATAATTGCAGACGATCGTGTTATATATCTCGGTGAGTTTGAAGAGTCTCGAGAAACTTTTACGAAACGATGTGGGAAAATCGGAAGTCGGGTAGTTTGAGAGTAATGGAGGAATCCCGTGAAAAAGCCCATCGGCGAGGTTGAGTCTAAATACTCTGGTAGGAAAGAGCTCCCACACACATCCATTAAAGCGATGAACTGCTGGCGTTTAGATGCCGTGAATTCTGTGTGATGCATATCGGATATTCCAGTGGGTGAAGGGTTTGGGGTGGATTTGAGGGGTTTGAATACCGGTAACAAGGCACATACCGGGATACGCACTGAGCACAAGAGGTGCCTCGGGGCTGTTCTATTTGACGATTCATGAAAGACCTATTCCTTTTTACTAACCGGAGATGAAGTATTATGCCATTAGACTGCGCATCTCATCGTATACCTTTATCTCTAGATTTTACCAACCCCTCAATCCTCCCTATCTCCCAATCTCGCGGGAGGTGAATGCCATCCACCACCCACCTCCCATCATCCGCCCATTGTCGAGGATAATCGCACTGTGGAGCGAGAAATTATTTCGTTGAATACAACAATTTTTGCGTGATACACGCGGGAGAAAAATTTCACGTTAATTATAAGGAGAAAATGTTAAAATCATGTCTCAGTGTAAACGCAATTTACCAGCGATTTTAGATTAGGGAACGTTGAACAGGTCGATATATTTTTGAGGCACGTCCACGGGAAAATTTATTAATAAAAATATATAAAATTACGACAATTTAATTTCTGGAAAAACAGCATGAAATTTCAGATTTCAGATTCATTTACAGCTCCGTTCAACCGCGATAAAGTGAACATTTGTTTTTTATTTTTCCCGTCAGACAAATCTAATTTTTCCCCAAAAAATCAGTATAATAAATAAATACTAAATAATAATAAATAATAATAATAAATATTCAATAAATATTATCATTATTAAAAAAAATGAAATATCAAAATAAGTATATTATATAATATATGAATATATACTTAAATAAAGTATTAAGTATTTTTTTGTTATATTGGTTTTTCCGGTAGTTTAAGAGGTGGAGTATTCAGAGATCGAGAGGTTTTTTGGAAAAATTCAAAGTGTTCTTTATTTCTATCGGGATATTTCTCAGTGTGTGGGAGTTGTATAGGTGGAATGCAGGAGGTTCGATGGTTTGGAAGTGGTAGTAGAATAGAACGATTTGGGTTGTGGTGGTGGTGTGCCGTCAATAAATCAAGCCATCTCATGCAGGTGGAACACAGGCACGAAACAAAACTCCACTAGAACATCCACGGAGGATTAATTGGCTCGGCTTGGCACAATGTTAGTAGAATCGGCTTCAAGCACTAATCGCACGTGCTAACGCTTCGTCTACGTGTACACAAGTGGTGTAACTCGTTTCCCTCCAGTTTGGGTTCAGCTTTGCGCGAGGAATCGCTTCAGTGGGATCTCAATATCGACGCTTTAACTATAATGTTTATGTTGGTCTATTAAAATTGACGGGATCGAGGCTTTTTTTTCGGGAGAGGATGGCGAGTTTCGGGGGTGGCATTTAAAGGGTTACAGGTGCAATTAAGTGGGTTAATCGGGGAATTAGTGGACGGGTGAAAATTTTCGGTTCAATTCGCTGGTTGAAAATGTTTATTGGGCAAATCATTCATGTACTGATCGTACATGGCGTTCTGCTTCGTATTGTCAACTAATGTCAACCAATGGAATCAATGGAATCAATGGAATCAATGGACGAAATTTTTTGAAACATCATGATTTCATATCCATTCAATACTCTGGAAAATTATGTAGTCATTAGATTAGAAAACGATTGCAAGATGGGAATTGTATTATTTGGAGTTGGATAAAGGGGTATAGTGGATTAAGTATATACTATTATATTTATTTCGAGCATAATGTATGTAATTACATGGAATATAGAATTTAGTTGGTTCAACAATATTTTTTCTGCGATCTACGATTTTTCAAGTTTGAGGTAAACTTTGATTTTTGGATAATTTGATGACAAGGTAGTTGTGGATTTTGGGAAAGAATCGAAGTGGTTTTCATCATACTCATGTATGCTCGGGGGTTTCGTCTGACGTTTTATTTCAATTCTCAGAAAGTTCAATTACGTGGATTCTCCTGTATCATCAAAATGGCACTCTACTGTGTCTCGCAGTTAACTTGATGGTAAACTTCACTACATCCCTCGCTTATTTAACAGTTAAGTCGTGGGAGAAACTTGAAAGTCTTGATGTTTCAGCTTCTCCTCGTACTAGTAGTTTTCCACGAGACTCAACTCAATCCAGACTGTATATAACTCTGGGTTGAACCAGAGCTCTCAGTATGTTTCAATTAGCCGATGGAAGGGAAGTTTCAATCGCCGCGAAGCCGTTATAAATTTTACCCCTTGTTATTATGATATTTTCAGGGGATAATGGGAATTCCCTCTTTCATTTCACCTTCTTATGTCGGTCGATGTCTTCTTATTTCGCTGAAAATATTATAGAAATCCTATTATTATGAGAATTCGAGTTGCTGAATTGTACAAAATTCATGAGCTCTTATTCGGTGGGAAATAAAAATTTCGCAACTTTGCGGAACTTCTGGTAGAACATTAATATTCAGAAACAAAATAGCATAACTTTCTAAATCACAGAGTTACTGTTGCATTGTCCCTTGAATTATCTTGAATTTTCATTATTTTCGCATTTCACATTTCGCATTTCACGTGATGTGACAATATAAACGATAAAATATTTTATTTATCAAGACAATTTCTAGATCTCAATGAATACTAGAATTCCAATTGCAAGATGATTCGAAATTCATTGGGCAATTCATAACAAAAAATTCCAAACAGTGGAAATAATAATTTTTATTATGTCAGGGTAAATAGGATTTCTAACTGCCAGAACAAATTTGACTATAAATTATTGGCTGTGTGATTGAAAGCTCACAAATAGGTGGAATTGGACTGAAAATTCTTGCCACCACTTGCATCAGACTAGGTGTTTGTGAAAATATTTACAATTCAATGGAAATATTCACTCATCCGCGTCATGTGAAAAATACGTACTGCTATGGTTGTAACATTTTAGTTGGACTATTGAACACACCCTTAGGGTCATAAGCATGGGAGCCAACGAGTTAACATGTGTCACTGATACGTTTATTGTTGACCCTCCGAACCATTTCCCATCCCTCGATATTCGGCAAGTTTTGAACGTCACTCGTATCCAACACGTACAGTACATATGTATCAGAAACTTCTGGTTTTTATTTTTATTTTCTTGGTTTTATCACTCTTTTTCCTGTTTATTTACTTAAGAACGGAACCCTCGGGATTTAACATCGCGAATATAACTTCCCAGTGCAATTGGCGGATAGAAAAAGATGGAAAGAAATGATCGAATAGGTCGTGTATAATTGTGGAGTTAAAGCAATTTTTCGGTTTTTTTTTTCAATCAATATCGCGGCAAAAAATTCCTGGGGAACCGCGGATTTTTCTCCGCTCGCGTGAGAGTCATTTGTCGAGACAATGAAGAATTGTTTCATTTTTTGGGTTATTTTTCGGGAACGGAGAGGAATTTTTTATCCCATTGGTTCGGGAAAATGTTACTTCCATTTTGTAACCGCAGTCGAAATTACGGAACGGTTTGAAAAAATCCCGTCGAATTTTCCTCAAACCCATTTTACTCGGGGTATACGGAAAAGCTGTCTTTTCCACACCATGCATTATATTTTTTTTGTCCATTCATTATTTTACTATTTCTTTCGTTTTATTGAATTGAACATCAAATGCAATTGACTTTTCAGTTGGACTAAAAAAATTGAAATGAAAATTTCTGGTAATGCTCATTTTAAATTCAATTGAAAATTGAAGAGAAAATGAGAATGTGAAGATGAGAATGTTGGAAAAATTAATTAAAAATTAAAAATATATAAAATTAAAAATAATTTACCAATGAAAAATTATACAGAAATCGCCCGTCATTTTTCCATTGTTAAAAATTGCGAGTGTAATTTTCCAACGGTATACTATACTGCTCCCGAAATTCTGGTCATTTTCGTAATCAATGAATAATCTATAATTAACTTCCCAAATTTTTCTTGAATATTTTTTACTGAAATTCAAGTATTACCCGATCTTCTTCTAATTCTCACGAACCTTTTCTGTGGGCAAGTGAGTAGCAATTCGAGAGGCAAGTGGAGAAGTATGAACGAGCTTAAAATGGGTGGGATTTGAGTTTGCGATACGTGGAGAAAACGCAGTTGAGCCAAAGTAGCTTGGGAAATGGGTCTGCGGTTGCTGACGTTGGGACAAGAAATACTTTATTGATATTACGAAAGGGAGGTTCACTAACACGGATTCCCATTCTCTCTTGTCGACGATATGAGCATGTTTTTTTTTTTGTTGAATTTTTTTGGAATGTGCTGGAATATCTTGGAGCACTCGAGCCACTCGCTCTGTCTCCAGGATGGCACTCAGGAAAAAACAACTTCTCGAACAATTCATACATGTGCCAAATAAATTGTTTATTGAGCATAAAAAATAATTTTATTTTCTACGAAATGTACGGAGTGATTCAAGTCTTCTTCACAAACTCTGAATTTGCGCTGAAAACAAATTATTTTGTTATAATTTTGGATCAGAATCGAAAATTTACACTCTTGGTTGTTTCGCGTTAATGAATTACGTGTCGTAATTATTTTTTTTTGTACCTATTAAGTAACTTTGGTTCTAACCGAAATTTTTTAAGGATCCATTCGTTTAGGTCAGAATGATTTTTTTTGTTATCACCAGAGAGCAAAGAAGTTTCGGTAACTGATGAATCGATGATTTGGGAATTACGGTGTGTGGAAAAGTTTTACGAATGCTGGTGAATGGTCGGAGAAACTGCGGTTTCGATAGAAGAAATTCTCAGCTTCATAGCCGTATTTCTCTGACTGAGTCCTCTTGATATTAAATGGAAATTCGATATTTCTACTGAGAAAGTTGAAGTAATGTCTGAATTTTTGATCATCGTCACAAATTTAGAGTCACATGAATTTTTATATCCCTCAGGCGCACGGGGCGAAATGTTTGGATGAAGTTGAAGTCAAAATTACTGGGCTCTCTTTCTCGTGTAAGTGCAGCTACAATGACCTCGTTGAAATTTTTATTTCAAACCCACACTCCTTGAGTAAGAACATTGGGGGTCTCGTATGGTGCTTTAAGGTCAGCCATTTTCCGTCACTCATTTTTCATCTCGTCAACGCAAGTTTTGGGGAACAGAATTCTTCTTGAGTGTTCTACTTAATTCAAGGATAATTCGTATTGTTTTATGAAGTAGAGGAATTCATTTGAAATTCGATTAAGCATAGGTCTAATTTTCGTTTTATTTTAGCTTTGGAGATTTGACACTTAAAAAAATATACTTGAATCAAATATATTTTTTTGCCAATTGCCAACGGCATTCGCTCATTTTTTCGGGCCTCAAAAGTCAATTTCCTATCGGAAAAATCGGAGATCAATCAGAGTTCATTGTGGATTTTCCTCCACGCAGAATCGTCGCCCAAATTCCCAGAAATTTCTCGGAAAATCTCTTTAAATTCAACCTGAGGAATCAGAACACAATAAATTTTCTTTAAATAATAAACCCTGTATATCTGATCTATTCAGACTTCCGGTGCAGGCTAAAATCTTTTCCAAATAATTTTAGTGCGCCTCACGGCATCACTATTAAAAATTACCGTCACATTTCGGTCACAAAATTTTCAATTATGTGAGTTTGAATTGATTTTCACTAAAAAACGGTTCCAAATTTCTCATTTATCTTGAAAATCAATAAAAATAATGTTTTTCGTGCTAAATGATAATGACACCTTCCAAATCTTTTGAATTTCCACGATTCCGAGATTAAAAACTCAAAGAAATAATTGCCTGTAATGTCCAGGTATCCACTAAAAAAATTCAAAAACAAAAACAAAAGTTTTTGGGAAAATTCTCCCAAGTTACCGTATTGAATAATTTTCTGTGGCAGAAGCAAATGACATCAAATGAATAACCAAGTATGACTATTTTCAATGTAAAAAAAACTTGGCCGAAGATTAATCGCTTGATATTCTCTTTGAAGTAAAAAATGTCAAGTGTTGCATGAAATTTGAAGTATAATTTTGGAACAGTGATTAACCACGTAGGGATCCCCCATCAACATCAAATATTCTCACGTCAATCAGTCCCATCCAGTGGTCTGTATCACCCGTATCCCGATCCACATCAGTCCAGCAAATATTTCCCACCTGATAATTCCCATCCGAGGCTGACGCATCTAACTAACTGACCCATCCTCACGTCGTTTCGTCGCATTGGATCGATCGTGACCGAGATCTCGATTAGTCGTGATTAACACGTACCTTCGGCGTCTCCCTCGGTTCATGTTCCATGTCCCTCACCCCCAATCCTCCCTTATCCACCCAAAATCCACCCAATCCTCCACCAAATCCTCCACCTTTGCACCTTACCTGCCTCATCTCCTAGGGTACATGCCCGGCTTTCTAGTACCTCCCAACGGACGGTGAGATCGTTATAGAGGTGGACATTACAGCCACAATCTATAACTGTTACTCCGAACAATTTACCTATATCTTGGAACAGACGTTGTCAGCCCTGCCAACTTCCCTTTAACACTGTCCTCCACTTCCCCCGTGCTTTTCGATTAGTTTCCATGCTCATTCTACGAGCTAAATTGATTTTCCAATCATCCCCTCGCTCTCTATATTTCCCTCGATCCCCAACTCCAATGAATACGCAAGAGTTCATATTCAGAATCAACTATTATTCATTCACAGATGAAATCTTATGCTCTGCATTTTTCAAATTTATCATTCTCTTCTTCAGGTTCTCATGGCTCTCTGTTTTTTTTTTTTCATTGTAAATCCGGTGAATTCGATTTTCTATCTGCAATTTGCTGACATAAGGAATGAAAATAAAATATTTGTACGTCATGCATGGGAAAAACTCGGGGATTTTCCCACTACTTCAGGCGAATGTGTATTCAACTTCTGTTATTAGAACGTGGGACTGGAAAATATTCATTGAATTTCTCTTCTAGTTTTGACGTTTTCACTTTTTATTTTCATTGTGCGTCGAGAGCCATTTTTTTTGCCTGCATTTCTATGCATTATTGGGTATTACGGTCCATTATTCGGGCTGTATGGTATGGGTATGATTTTTTTGAGGCGATATTTCTCTTTTGAGGGATTTTTCAATTAGAGAGCGAGGCTGGTTGGCAACTGGTCGTGAATTATACGCTCGTTAATTGTCGGGGGGAGTGACATGATGAATTTGATGGGGTGCATTCGATTTTTTTTTAATTAACAATTTCGTTTCTACAGTGATTTTATTGAGGAGTGCCACTACCGCTTGTTTCGATACCATACCGTTAATATTTTTTTTAGAATATCAGTTGGGGGTCATTTCGGTCATCTGAATTTTCAATTATATGATTTTGAATTCAACTTCAATTAAAATGCTCCGTAAATTTCTTATTTGGCTTGGAAATTTTTGAAAATTGTATTTTTCATGTTAAGTCAATTGAAAATTCCCTGAATTTCCAAATTATTGTTTAAATTTTCGACTTTTTCACGGGTTTTCAGTGTCATATCGACCTGAAAATTGAGAATAACTAAAATATTTATAAAATAAATAATTCGTCAAAGAATAATTCCCGGGAATGTCACAATTCCAAATTATTGAATATCCAAAATAAATTTCCGTATTGAAAAAAATGTCTATGCTCATCCAAAAAATGCGTCTCGAATACCAAGAGATTTTTTTTTCACTGTGTATTTCCAATTTTTTTTATAAATTTATGGAGACATCAGAGGATTCAGAGGAGATGTTGTAAAACCTTGGTGTGACCTGAAAAATAGCATTGCTTGGGACATCATGGTTTTTATTTTATAGGGATATATTACAAAAGGATTTGGTTGATATGAGATGTTCAACTCTCAGTAAATGCTGGTTTATCGTATTCCTTCTCCCAAGGATGTGTCCTTTCTCGTCTGTACCAGCATTTCATATAAATTTTCATTCCGGATACTCTCAGGTACTCAGCGCTTTTTCCAACATATTGAGCAATGCCTCCCAGCTATTGTCTTCAATCCGTCTCTTTCATCTGGAAAAGTTATTTCAACACAGGACTCTCTGTATGATTTCGCTTTGCCGTGCGCTCGAAATATTTCAAAAGGATTTTATTTGGTCTCTTGAGGAGCAAAAAGTTTTCACGATATTTTCACTCAACCCATTCATTCACTCCTCTCCCAACTCACCCGATGCCGCAGCTATTTTTTTTTTTTGGGGGGCAGGTTTTTCGGATATTTGCTCGTAGATATTCCTGGGATGTACTCTTTACACATTTTTGTGGCATTGCTCGGAATCCCGGTGTTGAGCACTGGGGGGAGAAAAAGAGGAGAAGAGTTATTTCGGAGTGAAACACGGGAAGTCGAAAGTTTAGGGCTCTTGCCAGCCATAAACACTTGTTCAATTGTCTCAAGTTTTTATTTATTCATTTTTTCGACTCCTCGCTGGGGAATCAATTTTGAAATAAATATTCGATGGGGCGTAACATGTTTGTAGCTGTCTATCTGCCATCTGTATTGGCCTTCTCGTGTTGGCACCTCTGGTACACATTTACCATTTTTTTTTTTTGCATGTCAAACGCAACATTTCCATATTCGTGACCATTGTAATCTCGATTTATGTTTTTTCGCGATTTCCCCCCGGTGACAAAACGAAGAAAATTACAATTCTGGAATTACACATTTTATCATGATTATTTTTTTTACTCGCTGGAAGAATTATTTTTTTCCGCGACAATTTGTTGTTTTTAGTGATTGGGAAATTAAATAATTTAATGAAAATTTAGAATTCATAGCATTGGGATTGTTTTTATTGTTTAGGACTGGATGGTTAAATTTATTTTTGAGCAATTCCTGGAAATCCAGAGTGTTGTAAACAAAATTAGCGGACTGATACCAATTATTTTGTGAAATTTGGTTTTTGCATGGAACGAAATATCTCTCCCACTGTAATCTCGCTATTTACGGTTTGCAATTTGCGTGAGCAATAAAAAAAGACACTTACATTCCTGGAATAACCCGAGGGGGAATATTCTATTAAGAATGTATGTTCAGTTGTAGAAGGAATCGGGAAATTTTACCATTTGTTTTTTATTTGTTTGTTGGAAGGCACGAAAAAATCTAATAAAAATGCATACCTGTTAGGATATGATTTTGATTACCTAGAATTACCCTTTTAAATTTTCCGCACGTCCTGCAAAACCCATTATATGACAGTTCCCTTTGGAATTTGATTTTTCATCGTTATTACAAATTCCAATTTTTATGAAAAAGTTGATGGGAACAAATTTTCCACAAACCTCTAAATAACGACAACAATAACAATTACTCTATTATTATCATTTCTAACGTTAAAAGCCAGATTTCCGCATTTTTTACACTGTAATCTCGCAATTAAAAATGCAAAATTCGATTATTTATGAAAATTAATGCACGCGCCATAACGTGTTATTGCTCTCGGTACTCTCAATAATAAAAAAAATAATAATGATTCTATTAGTTTTTTGTTTTCGTGTGAGAAGTTGTCTTGTCATATATAATCACTCTAATCTCCATATTAATTTTTCCAGCTTTTCCTGAAAAACGATGGAAGAAAGATAATTACATTGGTAAAATGACCGGATGAAATGACTGACATCGCGGGACAATCTATCTTGGACATGAACACTGATGCGAATAACAGGGAAACCTGCACCGTCACCAAAAATAAAATAGAAATAACCCATGAGTGCAAACGAGTGTTGACAACGAATGAGGAAGAGGGGGTTAAAGTGCTGCTCACCGGAATGAAAGGTAAGTGGCATATACAGTTGGTACCTATATAAAACCATATGTACATGGGAGCAAAGTGCCAAGAGTGCGCGGTGGGTGGAATGGGTGGAATGGGTGGAATGGGTGGAATGGGTGGAATGAGTGGAGTGGGTGGTGATGGGGTGGATGAAAAGGGGGTGAAGGGGGATGTGGAGACGAGGGGAGTTGCACACCGCTGGCTTCCAATTGTCTCTGGAGAGAGTTGGCTTGGGACTTTTAAACTCGATTTAAAACTGATTAAAGTTGGAGGCTCATAGGCGAGAGCATAACGGGATCTCGTTCCTCTGCGTTGGGATACATGTCCGGTTAACATACATATTTCATAGATAAGACCTCGATGTTTACGTTTGTTGAACGATACGTATAGTCGGTTTAATGGGCTTTGTTGGGATCATGTTTTTGGGCAATTTCTGGCGGAGGGTTTTTACGGGAAAAGGAAGAGTTGAGGATTTTTTTATGGGGTAGTGAGTGCTGGCGCTAACTCCAAGGTAAAATTTGTAGTTAAATTTACCTCTTGGTTTAGGTATTCTGGGGTGCGGTCGCTCTGATAGTATTTTTACAAGGACTTTGGAAGAAAAATTACTGTTTTCTTCTTTTTTCTTCTTTTGTAGATGTTTCAACAAGAGTTCGGTGATTTGTTACAAGAACATTGAGCGAATTATTGTCTGGTAATTGTGGCGATCAATATAATAGATTTTTTTGAGGAAAATTTGTTCATGTCATTTTTACTAGACTCGCATACTATTTATTAGTACAACGTCGAGGTAAAGATTATTGCAGAACCAATACCTCAAGCCATTACTCAACTTCACCGCCAATTTGACTATAAATTTTTCTCGGGGATGTAGGATTTTTCTCTGGATTTCATTACGTTAATTGGTGAATTTATAAATTTATGAAGGGATTCTTCTCCTTTAGGAAAAATGGGATTTTAGGAATGAATTAGCTAGATCCGATAAATGCACGTTTCATAATCAGAAACAAATCGTTGTAAACCGACAATGAGTCATCTATAATATGACCGAGTTTTAAACAAATCAGTTATAATATTAATGTTTCCCAACATCTGGAAACTTTTCCCATTCAATTCGTAAGTAAAAACCCCAATAACACCCCAAACCCACAAATCAATCATTCATTCGGCTTCGACTCCAATTCCAAGTTCCTTTCATTAGAATTCCCCTATCTCCATCTTCAACCCATAAATCATCCTCCAAGAACTTCATTTACATATTGAACGTACGTAGGGCAATATATCTACCTAAGCTGGATCTAAACAGCACCACAAAATTGTACTTTCTCACCGAGGCAAAAACACTGAATTTACTCTACAGATACGTTCATACCCAGGGGAAAAATCTATTTTTCAATCAAGTATACTAGATACTTGATTCATGTATCTACTTGAAATAAGTATATTCAATTTTTAATCTCGCTGATGATTTTGATAATTGTAGAACAGTTTTTAAAACTTCAACGCCGATAAATTCGTCATTACAATTATTGGCAACACTAGCGCCGCCCCGGCCGCTCCGCGCCAAATGCGCCTGCACTTGGATAACAGCTGGAAACAATGTTTACAGACAATTCCAAGCAAATAATGATCATAAAAACATCATATGAATTAATTATAATATGTAAAACTGAATTGTACTGTTTTATAAATGAGTGTTTATAAGTAAGAACGAATAAAAATAAATAAATCGTAATTATTGGTGTTATTATTATTATTCCTATCCGAATTATGATTATTATTGTCAGTACCTGCGCCATCTC
>NW_011887841.1:21052-151222 GCF_000806365.1 Fopius arisanus
GTCAGGGGAGCATGACAATTGAGGAGGTATTCATTAAAATTGAAAAATTCAGAATTTTCAAAAAAGTATCAGGAAAGCATGAGAATTGAGGAGGTATTTACGGAAATTCGACAATTCAAAATTTTTGAACAAGTATCAGGCGAGTATGGAAATGTTATAATAAAAAACAGAAACCAATTTTCTAACGCCGAAAGTAACACTCACCCGCTGAACTGGTCCCTCTGACAGCGGGACTGCTACGGAGGCAGTTACCGAGTCGGCTGACGGGCAGACACGCCAGCGCATTGCGTGTGGCGCCCTCTCTCTCTTGGGGTGAAATTCTAGAATGCCGATGGTGTCACTCAAATTCCTAGAACTGAGCCTCTATTTTAGTCAATCCTCTTTGATTCAAACGCTGGATATGCATTTTCGTTGTTTCTCGTTATCAACCAAAATAAACACAAGCACAATGAAACGATCACTTTTTATTACGCCTATCTAAATTTCATTCCCCATTCATGCATTAAACATGAATTTAAAAAAAATATGGAAGAAATATACATCCGCAATTTCTTGATGTATCTCGAGATAAGAGTTCACTCGGTTCCTCATCATCATCAAAGAGAAAAAAAAAATATTCCAAGCACCTCTCTTCAAAATTTGATTCACAAAATTTGTGAAATATACTATAAATAAAATATTCAGGTGTAATATTCAATTCTCGTGATTTCTTAAGATAAAGAGGAGAAAGGAAATGGATCTCGAGATATCTCGCAATATTTCGAATGAATGCAATTACGCTGTCGTATTTTAAATTACAAAAATCTAACAGCAGATAATTATATACTGTATGTAGTATAAATAACCTAACGGTATCCATCACTTTAAATTATTAAAAAAAAAATATATACTTGAAATAAGCGAATTAATACTCATTGGAAGTATAACCTATGTACGTGATTCAAGTATATATATTTTTTTTCGTGACAAAAGTCAAAGTGAAAATAAAGATAAAAGTAGAATACAAAGAGGGGAGTCGTAAAAGAAAATAAAATTGGCAGTAATCTCGGTGACCATTATCGTGCTCTTAAAATCAGCGGATCGTTTCTGAAGAGAGTAATAGAGGTGAGCAGGGGGTGAGGGGGTGAAGTTGGGTTGAATGGGTCATCCCTAATCTGGGAAATGAGAGAGAGCAGTTGGTTGGATGCTCCTGTAGTTTTCCAGTAATCTCCATCGAATCTCTATTGCAGTATATAACACAAAATTAACTCCTTTCATCCCCTTTCCAACGTGCTAAACCCGCATATCCGGTTTGCTATCCACGGCTAGTTTCCACTTGAAGTTTTCACCCCTCTGTCTACCCCTCGCCACCTTAAGTTACCCGATCTTCCTGAAATTCTCACCCTCACTTCGTCATTCAGTAATACAACTATCTAAGTTTATTTCCTCGGGTTGGGGAGGGGCGACGATTTAGTGAACGTTCATGGGAGTGTAATGACCTAGTGTTGCGTTACCTCTTCATATATTGAGGGATAAAATCGCAAAATGGGGGTGGCTAATGGCGCCCAGGGGCATTAGTGCCCCAGTGGATATGATGCAAATTACTCTGACCATTTTAGAATGCACGGGGAGAAGATTTAATGTGAGGTAAAGGACGGTGGAGTGCTTGAGTGCCTCGAAACCAAAACAGTTTTCACTCATTTTTAGTCAATTAACAACGTCTTACCTCGTCATTTACTGAATAACCATTTATGCTCGGTTACTGTGCACTTTATCCTCTGGGAAAATCCTTGAAAATTCAGTCACAAAGTGATATAAATTCTTTATTCTCCGACTTAGAATTCAATTTCAATTTAAAACGGTCAGATTTCTTATTTATCTTGTCTTATCTATTCCAAAAATTCATGTTTTCCGGATTAAATAATCATTGATTCTTCAGTGAACGCTGAAATTTTTATTTTCATTGTTCACTTATTATTTATTTATTGATCGATTTTTTTGGAATTCAACATTCAACACACCGAAGACTGAGAATACTTTACAAAATTTAATGCAGATTTTGTGCATAACAATGGAGACTTTTAGCAATATAGAGAAAAGCTTTCGTATGTGTAAGTTATGATCAATTCACAGGATGATATCAGATAGTTTTATGCATATTCTATCCATAAGTATTCAAACTTCTTGCATTGAGTGATTGTACCGAAAGATGTGCATAAAGTTTGTACAAGTTTGTGTAAAGTGTTCTCAGTGTTTTTCGTGTGAATGCAATTGAATTTCCAATTAGATTGAAAATTCAGGGAAATTGTTGAATCCTCAACGTTTCGTCGGTTTTTTATTGCCATATCGGTTCGGAAATTGAGAATTGCGTGAATATTCAAGAAATTAAATGACTGATTAACTAAAGAATTATTTTCTTGAGTTCTATCTAAACTTGAATTGGAAAATGGAAAAAAATTTACATGACTGAATGATTGCATACTTTTGTAATTATAATTATTTTAACTGAACTATAAAACAATTGGTTTAATTAGTCAATTATTTTTTTCGCCGGAATTGAACTACACTTTTCATGATTCAAATATGATTTTGAGAAATAATTGCATTCTGTCTGTTAACTTTGTTCTGCACGGAGTGAAATATTCAACAGAATTCACCCCAACGTTTAGCAATGGTGCCGGGGCCATTCAAAAATTTCTGCGAGAAATACGACTAAAAATTACGGAATAAAGAGAGAAAATTGGAGGAAAAATAACGATTTTTAAATTGTATCTGATAGTTTATCAAATATTTTTTTTCATGTTTCAACTTTTATTGACTCTTCATTCAACAGTCAGCACGCAAATTTTTTTCGTCTAACAATGGAATCCAAATCTATTTATAACGAGGGCAAAACAGGATTACGAGGAATACGAAAAAGAAAAAAAATGGGAGAAAAATTCATTTTCCACGTTAAATGTGCGGGTATAGGTCAGGTTTTGCAGAAATATTCAATACTTCGTTTATCCTGGAATAACACTCTTTTAATTTTCTTGTTGAATAAAAAATCAATATTATTGTACATTGATTATCCGTGGAATGCACTGTTTGAATACAATTTCAACAGATGTAGCATTTGTTAAAAAAAATACACGTTACATATCAATTATTCGCACTCGTTGATATTCCGTGTGCGTAAATACATGGGAGGAGTGTACATACCAGTGCATACCACTTATTTATCATTGTAAACTTTTCGCTGTTGCCATACAGTGGGTGCTTCTGGGCTTGTGTTTGTGCAATCGAATAAAACGAATTGAGAGCACTTGTTCAGCAATTCAATGGAAAAATATATAAAGCGATGGACTCGACAATCGAGAGTACTTCATGGACAGAGGGAAATCAAATATGTTAAACAAATATATTTCTTATTCCATAATGTGGATGCACGCTGAACAATTTGTTGTATAATTTATCCTGGGATTTTAGTGAAAAATAGATTTTTTTAATGGGAATAGAGATTTATGTACCTATGACGTTTACAGCGGGTGGTCTAAAAAGATTGTTCGAAAGTGGAAACATGTTTACACAACTTTTTTTTTTTATATTTAACAAAATACGCACGGAGCAAAATTTTCTATAACATTTATTCTGAAATTTTAGTAAAAATAATATTTTCTAATGAGATTACAGATATTGGAATATTTACCATTTTTATAATATAACGCAAGAGGAAATTTTGTTATAAATTTTCGAACCGTGAGGTTTAACAAAATTATTGCAAGTTGAGTAAATGTTTAGACTATTTTTTCCGCGTATTTAATGAAATACGGTGGACGTATTTTTTAATTGAATTAAGAATATTGGAATATTTATAATTTTTACAACTTCAGGGGAAATTTTTCGACAAACTTTTACAGCGTCTGCACTGAAATGTTTGGAACCTTGACGATACGCGAAGATGTGATACAAAATCAATCGATTTTCGGGGTGAATACACCTCTATCCAAAGGCTAATAAAAATTAATTGGAAACGTTTGCTTAACAATCCAATAGAACTATCCAATGAATGAACGTGATAAAAATATATCACTGAAAATACTTCCAAAACGGGATAAAGACATATAAAATACGAATAACGATACGATTTTTTATCGAGCGAATATCATGACTAAAAAATGGTTAATAATAAAATATTATCTACAGCGTTCGATGATTCAATGCGCTAATCAGCGAGCGTGATAAAAATTGGCTATTGAAAATGCTTTTGATGGGAGGGAATGAATGAATTACGATACCCTTTCTCAATTTCCTGTAATTCCACCCCCTCCCCCCCATCCCCCCTATCCCCTTTCTAATGAAAAATCGTCATCCAAAACGAATGAAAACAGCCATTTCAGCATTACAAAACAAAATTGTTGAGAGCATTCATTCAACTATTCAATTGGAAGATGAATGCACGCGATAAAAAATTACTGAAACAAAAAAAAAAAACAGTTGAAATATAGACCATGAACCTCACAACAATTTTCTCATCCCCCGATGCTTTTACCGCGAATTGAATAAAAAAAATAGTCATTGAAAATGAATTTGAAAAAATTCACTGACCCATTTATACCCTCAAATTCATAACGCTGGAAAAAATGAATTCTTTCACGACGCGAGCTATGATTATTCCACAACAAATTGACCACCGAGTAATAAAACAAAACTTCCAGGATACATAAATATCTCTTACTCAGCGCGTGCAATCCTTTCATCCATTACATTGTTTAATTCTCCTCTCGCCAACAACAACAGAACAACGTGTACAATAAACAAGCCGAGTCGGCGAATCTAGAAAGATATATTTCTCACAACTGTCCGCAAAAGTAAAACCAAAAACCGTTAGTGAGGATGATGTGGAAAACTACATCAGGATATCGATATATACAGCGATAAAATACATGTCCCAAAAAAAGCACCAGTGAAACTGGCCCTATTCCAATACTCCAGGGAGATTTGTATTGTACGAATGACGTACTTGGATTGGGGTGGAGGGAGTAGTTTGGGTATCAGGGGTTGAAAGAAGATCTGATCGAGGGAGAGGAAAAATACGATAGGATATGGGGAAAAAAGTAAAAATGGGTTGAACGATAACTCGGGAAATGTGAGAAGTAGTCGGTGGATGGTTGGTATGGTGGAGGAAGAAAGGGGTGGTTAAGGGGTGGTTAAGGGGTGGTGGTGAAGATGTAGAGAGTAGGTGAAGGGACAAAATGAAGGGAAAATAATAAAAATGTGAATGAAACGTGCAGAATGAGGGACGGAAGTTCACCTCAACGAGCAAGCGAAAAACAAAGAAGGACCTGAGAAGGGCAGAGAAGGACAGAGGGTTGAAAATAAAGTGGTGGAAAAAAAAAATGATCAGCATGACGAAGCTGAGAGAGTGAGAGGCAGGTGGAGATGAAGAAGTATTTCAGGGTGAGAGGGATCGGGTGAGGATGGGGTGGATTCAGTGAGTAACTGTTGGCTAGATGGATGAGAAAACAAGGAGGTCAGGGTGGATTGCATTGGGGACTCTACGAAGTTTTCTTTAAAGACCCCCGGTGGCTCCTTCTGCTAAACGGATTTTAATACCTCCTCGCCTCTCCCTTGTAATTCTCGTAAATCATGGGCCAAATGGAAGTCGACGTCTCTGGCTCCCAGTACTTGCTACTACTTTTTACCACTCTCTTTTGCCTACTGTCTTTGGTGGATGGGATCTTTCCACTTGGCTCGGCTTTTTCTCTCCGGTTTCAAGTGTTTACCTGACCCTGCTAGTCCTCGGGAATTCCTCAGAAAAGGGGTTAATTCATCATTCTCACTCGACAACAATTGAAAATTAATTGGGGGTAAGAGGATTTTTCTAGTGAGTTGCTTTTGATTTGGAGGTTGGCTTTTGTGGGGAAGCTTTTTTTTTTTTCGTGTGTTCCACTCATGGATGATGGATTTCAGTTTTTCGGGTGTACCAGGGGTGGAGTTTACTGGGGTGAATGAGCATTTTTTTAGGGCACACTGTTGAAGGAAATTGAATTTCATGGAGAGTCCTGGTGTCACTTACTTCTTAGAGGCGTTTACGCCGAATTACATTAACAAAATCGGTTATTCGTCTCGAATTATTTTTTGGTATTTATTTAATTCAATAGTCATCAGTTGAATTATTGCCAAGAAATGGGAAAAACTAATTAAAGATACTTGAATTATGCATCGAGTTATTTGAATTGATCTTCGGAGTTATAATTTGATTCGGGGGATTATTTTTAACAATTCCCACCGATTGGTTTTCCCAGATTGCTGCTCTCGTTTGGAATGGTCCAGTGCTGAGAGGACCATGATTTTATTTTATCGTACTCCCAGGACGGATAAATTCTGCCCCAGTGGACTTTAATGTTCCAACGCTGCCAAAGACAATTCAACCGAGCCGCGCACACTGGAGGTTAAGGGAGAAAAAAAAATTAATTTTTTTTTCACTGCCCGTGAGATAGAGATGAGAAAAATTATATGAACGAAATTTTACGCCTGACACTGGCCTGAAAAATATTATATTCCCGTCTATATATCGTGCGGGTGGGTTTTATTATCGTGATGAGAGGAAAAGTTCGGGGATTAATGAACCTGGAAAGAATATACTTGAATCAAGTATATTTTATACTTGATTTCGCTACATTATCGTTTTAACCTTGTAGATGGTTTTGATAATTATTCCACAGCTTTTAAAAATCGAATTTTCATGATTTCTTCATTACACTCATTGGAAATATCGGAAATACCTAAATACCTAATCAATTTTGATATATTAATAATATTTAATATTTATCTGCAGATGAATATCCATTTTAAAACGATATTTTTTTTTATTTTAATATTGAAATAGAAATTATGAAAACGATTTTTATTTTAATTAATTCATAAATTAATTCAGCGGGTTTCTTTATATTTTCTCATTCAAATTTGAGAAGCTTATGAAAATAATTGTTTTTGTATTAGTCAATTAATTTTTAGTAGACAAAGGGGCAAGGGAATCGATTTTTTGTCGAGGTCGTGTGGCAAATGATAAAATATTGTTGATTCAAGTATATATTTTCTCGTGAAGATGACGCAGGTGCGGAGGTGAAGATTTGTTCTTTAAATTGAAAATGTCATGCAATCATCAGACTTTATAAACTTGTCTCTCTCTCGGGAGAGGGATGAAATATGTTGTTCACTGGGAAGCGTTTCGCGGAGTGCTATCTATCCTAATCTGGCAAAACTTGGAGCAACGAGATACAAAGAGGTTAAAAAAAATAAAAACTGGATGAAGGGGAAAAACCGTAATAAGATAAAGTGGGTGGAGACAAATGGCCGGGAGAGTATAATATTTCGTCATGAATTTTCGAATAAATTTGGTAATTCTCTTTTCGCGCCACAATTTGCGGACACGAAAAAAAAATCGCTACTGCATTACTTTATATAATTAATTTAATATTCCGAATAGAATGGATCATGAATGAAATTTCATTGGGACAGGAATGTAGTTACAAAATTTATTGTGATTTCAAATTAAAATTTTACACACCGCAGATTTTTTTTTCATGTGAAACGCAAATTTTTGACACTAGAATTTTTAACACTAGAATTTTTCAACAGAATTTCTCACTCGATCGGAATTGTGTAGTGATCTCGGGCATTTAGACGACTCAAGTAAATTTACTTGGCAGAAATTATTGTTTTTCGCGACGTGTATCGCCATTATTCCACGAGTCAAGGGGAGATAAAAAAAAATCCTTTGAATTGAATGCGTCTTGTGGCGCATGTACACCC
Source organism: Fopius arisanus (assembly GCF_000806365.1). Classification (NCBI taxonomy): domain Eukaryota; kingdom Metazoa; phylum Arthropoda; class Insecta; order Hymenoptera; family Braconidae; genus Fopius; species Fopius arisanus. The sequence goes on from NW_011887841.1 coordinate 28,829, forward strand.
GATAAATTTATGACTCTAAAGAAAATACATAACTCGCCGCGTATATCTTTCCTCCGACACTGCTGCCAAGTGCGATTTATCCTTGACTTTTGTAACAATAAAAATGTCATGAGAGAACAATTGATGCACAATTATGGTTGGGCTTGTACCCCCGGAAGAAAATATAACAGCGCATAAAGTCGTTTTGATAGTTTTTTTCCAGTGATATTAAATTATTTGAAATAATAAATCCGGGTGAATGATAGGGGAAACCAGCGAATCCCTCATTCGCGGTTAAATTCAAATCTAGGATGCAGGAGGCTGGAGGAAATGAGAGAATGTTGCATGCGTCATTGAGAAACCCCGGGAAATTTCCGGGTCTCTTCAGATGAAGACGAGCCGAGTGGTTCGCTTTTAAGGAATCTAGTTAAAAGGACAATTTTTAGTTGGAGAAGTGTCCATGATTACTTCTCCATCCAACGCCCCACGTGAATCTCTGAAACCGGAAGTTTCGTCCGGTCGTCAATGTCATCATCAAAAGTGGACGAACTCTCGTCTTGAGCACAGAAATTCAGGAAAACTACGTGCAAAGTCCTGAAATTATGTGTCAAGGTTTTCCTTTATCAAAGTATTTTATTTACGGAATTGAGGGGAAATTTTATTTAAATTTTTAGTTTTGTTATTGATTTCTTGATTGCGGATGATTTTGGTATTGATTCAGGAAATCTGCGTTTAATTTATGCGTCAAGAAATTGATGCAAACAGAGACAACTATTAATAAAATATCAACAACTGGCATATAAAACAACGCGAGAGAGACAAAGAGAGAGCAATATCAGTTTCGTTTGTTTATTGAAGACCTAAATAAATGAAATGGAATAAAATGTCGAAAACTTGAAGACGCCCGGGACAGTGTTCTAGACCAAAAAATTCTCGTGTTGATGAAATTTATTTAATAATAAATTCCACCCGCGTGAGAACGAGAAACTTCTCTAAAGGATGTAGAAAACTTGTACTTTTTTCACCCATTCTCTTTTTTTTACCTCTAATGCAGAAGGGTATGCCATAAGTCCACCTAAAAGCGTTTATATTTCGCTGGGTAAAATGAGAAGAGCAAAGTTACCGGTTTGGGACAATGAACGGCTTGTTAGTTGGAAAGATACAGGGAATTGTGCCAAGTTTTCAGTGCTCAACATTATTTTCCCTCAGGTTTTTTTTTTTTCACCGATGGGTATGTAAAGAAAGGGTGTGGGCGGGAAACGAATCCTGGGATAGGAAGACTTTTCCTGGAAATAGAATGGAAAAACGGTAGAAGTTGAGGAAAAAGTTGGAAAATGTAGACGAGAAGTCTAGAGGGAGAGATGAAGGGCGTGATGCCGTTGAAAATATCCTGGAACGATCTTCAAGGAACTGGGGAGAACTAGGGGGCAGTAGGGGGTGGCTGGGGGAGGTAGGGGGTGATGGGTTGGTGGGTTGGGGGGCAGGTACGAGGAAAACGCGAAATACCGTTCAACGGTGGGAGACGTAGACGTAAAGAAGAGGGAAAGGGCATCTTCCAGCAAACTTTAATATCGAGACAATTGACTGTGAAAGGGAAGTTGTTGGGAAGAGAGAGGAGAATTCTCGTACCGCTTCCGCCAATATGATGGAAACGAGATAAGAAATATATGGAGGAATGCATTCCGCCGTAGCCATCATAATTGCATTTTTCAACCTCTGCTTTTTTCGTTCCTCATTCGTATCGGGGAAAAATAGATTTTAGCCGGGGGTCACCAATTTGCGGACTTAGTTGTTGGTAATTATGATTTTTTTTTGGTAATTACATGGTGAGAAAAAGTTCCCTGATGTTAATGGTTAAGTTTTTAGATTCAAAAAAACGCTTTTCTTAATTATGAAAAAGTTATTACGGAATCATGGAGAACTTTTTGCCGGATTTTTTTTTTTAATGAGAGATCTTTTCCGTGTGGAAGAATAGATTTCTGCCGTGGATGGCGAAAAAGTGCTTAAAATTGAGGTGAAGACGGCAGTTCAGACCTCTTTGTTCAACGGTCTAAGAGATTTTTAGAAAAATGTCGTAAAAAGGGGTGAACGTGTTTTTACTGCTGTTAGTTTTATCAGTGCGAGTAATGAATCGATGAGTTATTGATAATGAATTTTTTTGGTGATATAATTTTTTAATGAAAAGTCGGGGAAACTGCGGAGCAAGAGATTGATATCTCTTTTTAATTGCGGAAGTATTACTGGGCTGGTACGTAATTTCTGGAGGACTGGAGGGATTTGAAAGTTTTACGCACGCGAGGCTGTAGAAAATTATATTTAATTAAAATTAAAGGAGAACTGAGTCTTTACTAATGCATCCTGATGTCTCGAGGGCAAAGAATTTTTACAAGAACCAACATGCACTGCATTTTATCTGTCGTTAATTTTTTTATTAACAATTTTATCGATCGGTTGGGAGGAAATGGTGAAAAAATTGGTGGTTACAGGGATTATTCATATTTGATGGTTTTATTCAGACAAATGTGTTGAGTATAATTTATGTAACTCGGAAATTCCCATGGGAAACAGAATCTATGTGTTTAAGGGGTATAAATTGTTACCGTCATGTACCAGCGCAATTGCGGTTAGTACACTGCCAACTCATACCCGAGAATATGCTGGGAATTTCTGGGTCAGACTTAAAGTCGAGATCTTCTTTCTAAATTGTCAACAAATGCAATTACATCCGTGAGAAAGAACCACAAGGCGAATTAGTTGAAGATACAATGTACACTCTGAAAAATTTTATGTCTCAATTTCTCGTGCCAAATTCCGGAAATTCTTATCGCGACGCAATTCTATTGACATTTACGATTGAAAATTCAGCATTTCGTGGGCCAAAGCCGCAGAGTTGTTAAAGTCTGTTTGATTTTTTTGGGAAAGTTACGAGAGTGGGGGGTAATATGGACATTTTTTTTTCAATTGGGGTAGTAATAATCAACACTGTCAAATGTCTTTCTCAGATCACAAAATGAATATTTGAAATCATAAATGATGCTTTCGAAACAGAAAGTTCTATTTTATTGTTTAATGACGTCATTGTGAGCGATTTTTCAAAATCGTTTACGCTTTTGCGATTTTTGGAGAATCCAAATTATAGTTATGTTTGTTTGAACAGAAAGTTTGAAAAATATCGACAATGCGGACTGGAACAATTTCTAATGAGTGTCCGTTTTACCCCGTTATATTTATTATATTTTTGAATTTCAATTAAATTCATATCAATTTGACGATGAATTTTCATATCAGATTGAAAAGTCTAAAAAATGGAAAAATTGTCATCCCCAGACTTTTTTTAATTTCCCTGGAAAATTTTTCAGCAAACCACAAAAAAGATATTTTTCATACATTCTTTGTATTGTCTTTAAGAATTGAAAAAATTAATAGAATTGACCGATATTTTCCACATTTTGAAAGTACTAATATTCTCCGTGCGAATGAATTCAATTTTTTTCCTCGCTTTCAATGAAACCTGAACTTTCAGAAATTTCCACGAACACGATTGGCATTATCTAAAAATACGATCAATCCTTGGTAGCAGAAAAAAGTCAGTCAAGTTCTACGGGAAGGACATTGATCTTGAATGATTCACGAGTGATTGCACGGAGTCCGGGCATGTCTGGTCACAGTGTCTGGTTATATATCTTCCCTCGCAACAGAACATGTGTTTTTTTGTTCATTTGGGCATTAGTCTTGAACGCATCAATAACTTCCACAAAATGCAGAAAACAATTATGGTTGGTAATAATATCCATTACCGATTATTTAATTCATTTGAAACAATAACTTGAGTGGGGATTTCATGTAGACTCTACATTGTAGAGGCTGGTCATTTAATTTTCTCGAGTATATTCGCGTGGAATTTGTTTTTCATGGTAAAATATTTTTATTGCCGTGTCATATGCAATTGTTTATGTTCTGAGAACCATAAACCGTGCTCTAACCGCATGGAATGATCTCAGAATTCTCAGTTTATTGAACTTAGAGACAGGAAATACACTCCCTTACTTATCCTTGTATAGCTGGAAATTTTTGGTTTGATTTTCTGGGTTTAACCCCCGAAATTTTCATTTTAATTTCCACTGAAACTCTAAAAAATCGCCACTCGTTATTGAAAAATTAAATATTAATAAAAATCAGTTAAATTGTTGATATTTCCATTGAGCGAATAGTCTTAAAAATTATGGAAAATTCGGAAAATTGAGAGGAAAATTGGAAATCCAAGGAATTCTGCTCTTAAATATTCATGGTCCACTAAAAGCTCAAGAATTTCTCAGAATAATTCATGAAGCACGAATTATCACACCTATTTCACCCCTGAGTTGACGTCACGACGATAAATTAGTAACTAAAATATTTTTTTGATTTTTTTCCGATTTATCTTGATTTCACAGCGATTTGCGGATATATATTCGTATACCATCCGCCATTCCCCTATCTGCTGTGCAAAAATGTCGAGTCTATCCGAATTTCCACTGAAGCTTGAAATTTTATAATTTATTTTCCTTAAAATCTGATTCGACGATGCTCTCTTGAAAATTCCTGGTCAATCTTCCACGAAATTTCCATTTCCTCTCGCCAGTGAATGTCACCTCAGAAAAGAGCTTCTCCTTTATATATGAGATTTGGAAAACGTGTGCCAGAGACACATTTCCAGTATAAGCACCTCGTCGGATCGGTGGTGATATTTTACATTCGGAAAAAACAGGATTTATGCGTTGCACCGACGAATCCATGACTCCGCCCCGCTCTCTCGTCACGCTTTCCTCTTTTTTTTATCTCGCCATATTTTTTTCCATTTTTTATTAACTTTTTCCACTGATTTTTTTTTTTCCCATTCACTTGCTACCGCGTATGTCGTCACATCCGGTCGATCTGGACGGAGATATAGTATTGCAAAGGTAACTTGTGCGAATTTCCGTTTTTATTGAACGGGGAAATTGAATTGAAGTGAAAATAAAAGTTGCTCCTGCTGTATCAGTGGGAAAATATTGTTCACTTCTTCAGTGGAGTACATAGGGATGAATTTTTGCTCAAAGGAGTAAAGATTTTAACGTCATTGAGATCAATATTTACACCATTGAAGTGCCGTGGTGTAATTCTCCTTGGACAGAGGGATTTTTTTTTCTCCACTGGGGAAAAAAAATGATCTCTTGAGTGCACGGAATGGGAAGATTCATAACTCACGAAAATTACCAGATTTTTGAGAGCATTATGAGCAAGATTAATGCTGCCACACGTCATGTCTTATGGATACACTCCAGGTGCTGTTGACTCTTGGTGTAAAAATTAAAAAAAATCCCCGGGGATTGACGTGTATGAACAATGGCACGCAGTGACCGGATGTAGTACAACGAGGGGGTCGGTACTTTAATGTATACCAAGGTGAATTAACGGATGAGATCCTGGGCTCCATGTATATGCGGCTTCTAATGCCCTTTCCTCGGATTACACTGGGACACACCGATGTGTTCAACCCTTCAACCCTACGGCATACGACGACTTCATCTCCATTTGCGTGATCTCCCTGTTTCTATGGTCAACAAGTCGGCTTTAATCATTTCCAGCTGAAAATTCTAGCACTATTCTGGCAAAGCTAGAGGATTTATCCAATCCAATTGCAATCCATATTCATCGGAATGTAAGTGAAACTGTAACGTAATTAAACGTTTTAAAAAGTCGCGGGAATTTTTGAGAAGAAATGTTCACTTTTGAACATTCCACTCCCTCGCCATTTTTCCATGAAAAAATTCACTTATCTTTACATGGAAAATTATAATTATATATTCCAGTCTCAATGAAAATTGAGATAAAAAATAATAATGATCAATCTAGATTGCACACAAGAATCATTTAATTTATGGTTACACATGAATTCCAATTATATGAAGTTTCAGTTTAAATATCAATTAGTAATGGTTACAAAATTTATCATTTATCTATAAAAATGAAAAACTTAAAAATAGAAAATTACCAGAATATTTAACAAAAAATACCTGAACATTAATGAAGAATTCTCCAGAAATTCCACGTCACTCTTACCTATTAAAAATATCGAGTTTTTCTGCTGAAAATTTGAAAAATAATTTTCTACTCTTACTTGGACTAATCCTAAAACCATAACAAAAGGGGTAACCAAGCCGTAATAATTCCATCAGAGTACCTCTCCGATATTTCCATTCGAATTCCCCAATAATTCCAACGGATATTCCCCCAGGATATCGAAAGGCTTTCAAGAAACACAAGTCAATATTTATTAACACGTAGTATCATTTTATTCGACTCCTCCAATCTCATTCATCTCCATTTACATATTCACCAGGGGGTCTGTGCTGCATTTCGTCTCTCCTCCATTCTCTCTCACCACTTGGCATTTTTTTAACCCTCCATTGTTAACGATAAAAAGCGAGTGAGAGACTTTATACGCTTTCATCGTTCTCCGATTCAATCCTCGACAAACGTAAAAATTCTCCTACATCCGAGAATGTTTCGTACGTACTCTCCAGCTATCGTTGGACATGCTCCAGGAAGCACTAAACCAGAGAACGAGGAAAGACGACCTCCCATTTATCGCTTATCTTTACGTATACTAGAATAAATAAGTGTTTACCTTTACACTCGGTGTCGCAATTCTCGTGTACAGCCATCATCCAGATCAATATGGATTCTCTATCACTTGCATATTTGAAATGTTCATACTTCACTTTTTCACTCGCCGGGAATTCAATCTCTTTCATCCTTCACTTCTATTTCTTATTATTGCTTTTTGTTTTTTTAAATCACAACACGCAATTTTCTATCTCATGCGATACACTCGGAAATTAAATTTCTTCAGTTTCTCCTCTTGGATATCCAACTTGATACGGATATTTCAATTTTTAAGCTTCGTGTATGTCAACGAAGGATCTCGAGGTTATGATTATTTTATTGCGTTATTTCTTGGTGAAAGTTCCAGGCAGAAAATCCTTTGGAAATTACTCTTGAGATATTAGATGAAGAACTTGAAATCGTAGTTTCTCTTTTATTCCATTGGTTTTGATATTTTGTGGGAATTCTCTATTAATTTCCAGTTTTTCATTGATGTGGGAATACAAATGTTTCTTGAATTTTTTAGATAGACGCACGGAAGAGAGCTTATGAGAAATTAATTATTTCTGGGTAATAATTACACTGTCCTTGTGAAAATTCTCCCGAAAAAAAATGATCTCCTTTAATTTCGTGGATATGACGCAATGGGAATCAATTAATTTCCGTTTACGAAATCGTCATAGAATGATAAATAAAATTTTGCTTTATTGCAAATTCTTTTCTGTAAAGATATCTATAGAAAATTTTATCTAGAATGCCGATAAAAATTGAAATCCCCGGATTTTAGAAATTTTCTAATGAAATCCCAACGGAAAAGGCAATAATGACTCATCCATTTTCCCGGGAATATTTGTAAATATGAAATATATTCGGGAGTTATTCTCGCCAGACTCTGGGTCATCTGGAATCATAAAAAGTTATGAAACATTTCGCAATTTCTTTCCGGATTTTCCTGCCTGATGAGAACAGAAATGAAGGTTTTCAACGCTTTTAATTAATGCATCGTGAAGAAATTTTATGCAAAACTACATTTCTCTCTTCATTATAGGGTTGTATTATCTTTATACCTCGAGAGTCAGTTTCCATCGTAACGGAAAATGCTCTCCCCAGCTCGGACTCTCGTCATCTTAATTAATGAAAAACTGGAATTTAAGTCTGACCACAGAAGTGCATTTTCCCTTGAAATACCATGCATGTTCGTATCGTTTATTTCCAGTCTTTTATGAGATTCAATGTCAATTATATTATTACATACACTGATATCTCATTCTGGAATTCATTCAATTGCATTATCATTATTTTAAATTGTCATTTAAAATTATTTACAAATTCGTATAGCTATATAATTACGGTAATTATCATATCTCTTAGAGGATCAGTCACTCGATACAAAAAAAAATACATTTGAATCTAGTACATTTTATACTTAACACTGAAAATAAAAACACTTTTCACAAGTCCCGTAATTAATTTGTGCCAGCACCTTGATTGATTTACATAATTAATAAAGTCACTTTCTTAATATGGAAACGTCAATCCAATATTGGGTGCAGATATTCTCGGAATATTCCCTAAATTAATTGGTACTTCCATAAATTACCAGTCGGATATGGAGAAACACTCCCAAGTAATTGAATAATTTTACAAGTGCAAAATTCCGTAGGTGCTGGCAAAAAGTGTATTCGTTTTATCCTCGTGTAACATGAGTACATTATTATTGAAAGTTTAATGTTACATCAAGTATGTAATATACTTGATTCAAGTGTAATTTTTTTATCGTGGGTAATTGAATAAATAAGTATCGCCGGAGCACTCGCTCATTCATACACATATGGTGAAGGTGGGTGTGATGGGGTTAGAGACGTTTGGAGTTTAAATTGACGAATTGCAAAGCGTATGAGGGACCGGTGGGAATCGTCGACCGTGATAATCGGGTTACGATAACTCTGGGAAACGCGATAATAGCATTAGCGAGTATCCACATGGTCCGCGTTACGATTCACGCCCTTTGGTATTTCGTGGCAGATCGATATCTCTTTGGTATTGAAAGCTTCTTTGCTGTGACAGGATCAAGTCATTCATATGGTTCATCATCTCGCACTAATTGAAAATTTATGTCGCCACTGCTCAAACTATTGACTGCTTTCTAATCATCGACTAATCACGTAATTAAATGCGAGTACTTGAGCTTGCTGGTAATTAACTCAATCCTTCGAGTTCAGTCGAACGAAAAATCCAAATTTTCGTAATCACTTGTCCCCTAGATCCGGTTAAATATCACTCCCACGAGAATTGCTCTCAGATTTTTTATAAGACTGGAAAGATCTTGTAGATCAATTTTAAAATTTTTTATTTTTCATTTCTGCTGATGTTTTATGGGGATCTCAACTGGTTTTGGGAGTTGCATTTGATTTATTGACGACAGCTGATCAATTTATTTGTCGAAATTATTTTAAAAATAAATTAAAAAACCATTTTTGATTGATATGACATTGAAAATGGAATATACCAGAATCAAGTACAAAATATACTTAAATTAGGTACAAATTTTCTTTCCGTGAGAAAAATTGAGGATAAAATCCCAAATTATTGAGATATCTTAAAAAAAAATTTTTTTTCGGATGTCCTTTGTAAAAAAAAAGGAATAAATGTAAGTGTTCATTCCATAATAATTCCTTCTTTCATTGCCTCGCATAGATTCTATTGTTTTTATTATTTTTTTATTGTTTTTTTATTGTTTTCCTTCGGGGAATATTTGGGAAATAATTGCGAATATTTAGTCTGAATTTAATAATTCACGACGAATACATATTTGGTAATTTGACTTCCTTCCGCTCATGTACAACAGATTGTGTAAACATTTAAACATTTAAACATTTAAATATTTAAACTCGAGGAATTAATCATTGCAGTGCCGAACTGACGACGCTATTAATTTTCAACCAATCATTTTGCATCTGATGATCGAATTTCCATGGAGAATTTTCATATGTACCTTTGCATAAAGGGGGATAATCTTATTGCGCGGTCTAGTTGAACTCGAAAGGCTACGGTTCAATAAATTATCGATTGTCTGAGTACAAAACGTTGTCTTTGTGATTGTGAATCCTCTAATAAATCAAGGGATTTAATTAAATTGGTAATGCAAAATTTCAAATCGATTGCTCAGCCTTTGAGATTGGAATTAACAGATTCGCAGTAAAATTGAATTTTCTCGAACATAAACGAAGTGCTGAGTGAATTTTCCTCTGAAAATCTCGAGGACTCTCTCAATATTTCTTACCCCGTGTCTCAAGCGACCGCAATTTTATCTTTCGTACCTGAAAACTTTCTCGCTAATATCTCACCACCTAATGAACCAAAATAACTTTTCCTATATCAAACGGAACGGGAAATTTTCCTGGCAATCAATTGCCCCAATTTTCTCGGCTTATTTCATCCACCCGAGAGGAAAAAATCCAACATCTCGAGATCCATTCACCCCGAGACCCGTTGAAATTCACCGGGAAAAGGGAAAGAGTCGGAAAAATAAATTTCCCGTCTAATATTAGATGATAACCTGGGTAGCACCGGTGGCAGCTAATCTTGACGTTTCTTTCGTACCCCGTGAGGATCATAGATTCACTGGACCATGGAGCCACTACCACGAGGTATAGAAATCATTGAACCGTAATGGGAGTTATGACACTGGCTAAAATCGATATCAACATGGCGAGAATGTTGAATTCCTTGTTAAATTTGATGTTGTTGTAAAAATTACCATTTTTATGACGATTCAACAGAAATATTGTTATTTTTACTAAACAAATCGTAATCTCTGGTGAACTTCAAATGTTAGTAAAAAGGGTTCATTTTTTTAATTGATAACTGAGAAATAACTTGAGGAAAAAATTTTAAATAATGATGATATCATCGAATCGACTTGAAATCGTAATTGGTACGTACGTCGTCGAGGAATTAAAAAAATTATTTTCTGTAAAAAACGAAAGAAGAATTATTCGCATTGAACCTGATAACAATTAAACGATTTCCGAAATCCATCAGACATTTGACAATTTAAATAAAATTCCATCAATTTAAATAAAAATACGTCCAGACAACCGCGCACTCCCCAATATTTTATTTCTACCTTTTAAAAATTGATAATTTAATAAAAATAAATAAATAAAACATAAATAAAAAATAATGAATAAAAATGAAAAATTAAAAAAGTAATAATAAAACGGAGCTTCACCTTTAATCAACGTGATAAAACCATTTTCACCATTTTCCTTGTACTATCTTCGAGGGTAATTTTTGGAAACAAATATTTCACCCCTAAGACGAAGATATTGAGCGAATGAGTGAACTGATATCCAAACTAAGAGGGGAATACACTCTGTCGGTCCATTGTCATAATAATGAGTGAGAACAGACGAGAGTCCTCGACGGTAAAAAAAAAAAATCATAAGAAAAAGGAAATACAGCGACTGGCTAAGAGGAGGTACATTGAATAAAAGCACCGTAGTCTTTTCCTTCTACCTAATTCATCACGAGAGGGCGAGGCTCCCAGGTGAGGCTGATTGTGAAGGACAGTCGAGAAAAAGAGGGTCGAGGTAAAAAGACTCACTTGTTTTCCCTTTTTTTTTTTTTAAATTTTTTTTTACCTTCGTTTCTTTTCACTAGCGTCGACGACTAAAACGCCGCTTTCGAGTTTATATCCTGGGATCCAGAGTGACACAGAATTGATAAAGACAAGTGGTAGCCAGTGACGAGAGGCGTTGGCCCTTAAATGGATGTTGGGAGCACCTTTTTTTATCCCCCTTTCATCTTTCTTTCTCCATTCCCTCTGATTCCAATGGACAAAAACAGTAATTGAGAGAGATTTTATTAGGGGAATGGATGATGAGGTGATTCTTTGGGTCACGCTGAGAAGGTCAAAGGAAATGGATTATTTTTCAGGGACTAATGAAAATTGACTTCAATCATGATGATGTCCTTTATTCGCTATTTTTTCTCCATTGAAACACGTGGTTATTCTAAATTCGTGGAATTGACACCTTTGTTGAATAATTATTATTGTTGATATAATTATCAGCTGAAAATAATTAATTCAATAACAAAATGATTCAAAATTTGAATCTTCATTAAATTTTTTTAGTTGTGACTTGGAGAAACTTATTTATTCATTTGAATTTGTGAAGCCAAGAGTTGAACGTTTTTTATTAAATCGATTGTCTTTGAAGGATTTTTATGATTTTTCAACGGGTCTTGAGTTTTTTTGCAATTCGAACTATTTTTATTTTTCTCTGGGTCACGTCGATTAAAAGGAAATGTCTTTCCATATAAATTGAGCGGAAAGTTAGATTACAGAGCTCCATCCGTAATTCAAACTCGTTAACAATTCTGAGAAATTTCTGATTGACTGGATTTAATGAATTCAGGTACGCCGATTAATGAAATTCGCCTTGATGCCTACCCCATTATGATTCCAATGATCGATATATTTAATTGAGAATCTTTATTACTGTGCCAACATTATGATCTCAATTATTCGATCGAAGAATGTGAAAAAGTTGACACCGCGCGAATGCAATTAACTCAATTATCCCGATTATCACTCTTGACAAGTACTCTCTGTGTGAAAACAATTTTTTCCTGATGACGTGAGGAAAATGAAAAACAGTATTTTTTACCTGAATTCCAGTTGAATTTAATGATTCAAAAAAAAATTAACTAATTAAATCAGGCCAATTAATGCCACACATACCAATTCCAGGGCTCGAACTCAGTAATTGATTTTAATCGTTAAATCGAAGAATATTTAACCGAATGACTGGAAAAAAACGCTCGTCGGAGCTAATTAATTTAATTGACCCGATCAATCAAATTAACCCGTCTTTGCACTCGATGAAATCGAGATAACAATGAAAGCTGAATGGCTTGGAAGTACTTTAAAAATATTACGCTAACAGATTCAACCTAAATCTGTAATTGCTTTAATGGAATCCCAACCCGGTGTATCCTCTGATCCTCATCAATGGCCACCGAGCGTTTGCCTGAATGAACGCAAAATTTATGTAGGACTTACTCTCGAAACAATTTCGAGGGCTTTCGTTGCTCAGCAGGAAGAAACTCCCCAGATCTCTCAATGGTATCAAAGAGAAGCTCCTGTTAAATTGCTGAAGCAGAGAGCCCCCGTCTTTCCGAGCTCCACTCGCTTCCCCTCCTCACCACCCGCTGATAAAATATCATTAGCGTTCTCTCGAGTGAAATAAAAATGCCTTCAATGAGAAATGGACGTGAAAAATAATCATTACTGTTTTGCCAAAGACGTGAGGATGAATTTTCCGACTTTGATGCAGGCAGTAATAATTTTGAACGAACTGAGGGAATTTGTTAAATTCACATATCAATTAAAAATTTTACAAACACATATTGTTTTTTAGCATATGCATGTTTATATGTATTTATATATACAATTTTTATGAATAATTTATATATAAAATTTAAATGACCACCGGTATCGGGGCCAGTACTATGAAGCAATAAAAAAATTAAAAATTGAGGGAAATATACAGGAAAGGTACATTTTAGTCAAATGTCGATCGTTGAAAGATGAAAGAAAAATGGGACAACCAGAAATTTTTTTTTAGTTTTTTGCATGGGGAAATAGTCAATAAACATTCATCTTAATTTTCAATTATATGAGTTTGAATTCAAATCCAATTAAAAACAGTCGCTTAATTTTTCAATAATCTTGGGAATTCAAGAAAACTGGATTTTTCATGTTAAATGATAATTCTTTCAATTCAATTAATTCAATAAAAGTTTGAATTTTTGATTGATTGAGAATTTTGGGAAATTATTGCTTGAATCTGACGGCGTTTTTTCGTATTATATGCACCTGAAAATTGGGAATTACCGGAAGATCTAAAATAATTAATTGATTTACAGGTATTATAAATTTTGAGGTATTTTACTTGATATTTCAAGTGTAATTTTCCAATACTGTGGAAATATTACCTTCTCGTTGTTGGTACTTGTGATGATGGGGATAAAAAATATTTCGTGATGTTTTTTGAAAACGTGAGATTATCTGATTGTGTTTCCAGCGGTTATTATTCGATTCAGGTTGAAATTGCTTTTGGAATAGGTTGGGAATAGTCACTTGGACATTCCCCACAATATCGCATCGTTAGAGCTCCCTCGGGCGAGATAAAAATCCCTTCGACAAAAAACGCGAAAGCGAAGAAAAATAATGACTGCTTCACAAAAGATTGTGACGAATATCACCATGACACATGATGTGGGGATCAAATAAGGAGAGGCTCAGGTTAAATAATACGCAAAATCTCCAACCCCACGAGCTCTTTTACATTCAAATGTCACTTCGCCCTTCTTTTTATGTACTATTTACTAAAGGAGGAAGATTGCTTCAAGGTGAATGACATCAATGTTGAATGTCAATATTTACAACAGCGAGGACCGGGAATCCCATTCGTTCAAGTAGGGAATTTGAAAAATTCAAATCGAATTTCAACTCTCAATTTTCCGCCTTGCGTGTATTTAAAACTCCATTTTTTATGAAGTTTCCAAGATATATTAGGGATTCCAAATAAATATAGTAAGTCTCTCTGAATAAAATTCCAAAAAATTAATTTACGATGCGATATTGTGGGGAGAGTCCAAGTGACAATTAAAAATTTACACCTAGCGAAATATTCAATAAAAATTACGGAACGTTGTTAAAAACTTCCGTGATTGTTCGTCAAATTTTCCTCAACATATTTTCACTCCGGAATGTAAAACCCATCATCATCCGACATGACTCCTCTATTTTCTGGACTTTCCAATATAAATGAGAAATGTAGTGGTTGTTCTGAATTTAAATTGAATTAAAACTCATGCAATTGAGAATAAATAGGATTTTGTGGCTGTAATTTTCTGAAATTTCTGGCAGTTTATTCAGCAGATTGATTGCATTATTTAAATACATCAGGATATAAATTCCATCAAGATTCCTCAACAAGATTACCAAACGAAAGGATCAATTTTATAGTGACAATGAGCTTGCATGTATTCTTTAAATAAGTTTTGAATGATGGACAAATCTCGGTCATGAAAAATTGAAGGGTACTGGCATCTCGTACCGGAGGCCCTCGAGCTCCTACATTTAAATCTCACTTTGCCCTTCTTTTTTTTCTCCTCTTTTGGTGGAGAAAACGGCTGCTTTAAGGCGAATGACATGAATGTTGAACTGACGGTTTATGGGTCGGTGAGGGATCGAGAGAGAAAGAATCTCTCTAGATGGGAGTAAAAGCCAGAAAAAAAAAAGCGAAAAACCAAGTCATTTGTCGATCCCACCGGCTGTCTTAACCCGGGGCGAATAGTAATACCAAATTTTTAAGGATGTAAATGCTAAACATTTCAATTTCAATAAAAATCCTGGAGAATTAATTTCTTTTCAGGAAATTACAGTGACTATTGTGTCGGGCGCAAATCGGGGAGGGGTGAGAATTTACTATTGTGATTCTTAGTCCTTTGTTCCTTTAATGACTTATGTAAAGTGATGAAAAAAGAATTGAATACATTCTCAAGGGGAAAAAGATTTTTTCGGGGGGTTGGACTTAATTTATCCGTTTCCCTTCGGCACTAGACGAATACTTCTCTTGATAGAATAATTCAATTATCATAATCTCTCTTATCGTAATGAGAAAATCTAGAGCGAAATTTTCGTGTGAACATTATTATCCGGGAAATGAAGCGTTTGATCGCCAATATCTCGAGACTGGGTGGAAGAAATTTGAGTTGATTTTTGGGTAATTGAGCTGAGACCCTTCACTGCGAGAAAAAATATTTTTTCCCAAATATATTTTCTCGTGATTAGTAAATATTCTCGACAAGCTAAATGTTTTGTTCTCAGTATTAGAAATTCGGGACTTCATTCTCAACTGTTGGATAAAAAAGACGGAGGCTTGCGTAATTTTTTATCAACAAACGGAATGAGTGGTGGAGACGAGATGAAAAAAGAGAGAAAAAATGGGAATCAGTGGAATAATATTCCTCGGTGGAAAAAAAATGAGAGACTGGTGAAAGGGGGAAGACAAAGGAGCCTTTAGAGTGTTGCGAAATAGAAAAGTTGTCGCTTGGTCGTCGGTCACAGAGAGAACCATGAGAATACACTTGGTGAAGAGAGGAGAGTGGGAAAATAGTGTTGGGCAAACGAGTAAAAGGTAAAATAGAAGGAGTAAGATGGTGGTGGGAGGGGCGTGTCATCTACGGCAGGATAAAGGATTTCATCTCTGCGATCCTTTTGCGGCTGCTGCAGCCGTGGACCCCGAGGATGAGGGGGTGGGTACCGAGAAAGGAATTCATTTCCGCTCGGACAAATCATAGAAGGGAGAGAGAGAGAGTAATATGAAGAATGAGGGGTGAGAAAATTCCGAGTTTTCCTCTATCCAGTGAAAACGATTGTTCTCACCCCCTGCCAACTTATTTAAGAATGAAAAATATAATCGGAGAAAATTAAGAGTCTCGCTTTAAATTAAACAACGTCCAGGCGACAGCGCACAGATAAACAATATAAATTTCACATTTTTTCTCTCTTCATTTATTCTTTATTTACGTTATTTATTAATTAAATCTGGGTAAAATAGAGGAAAATTCAATGGCAGAGAATATGCGGTTTGTTTTAATGAACATTAATAATTATTTCATCCGATATTTAAAATCAGGTGATTTTTTAATTTTTAGAGAACAGCATAAGTTTAAACAAATGAAATCTACAAAAATTTATTCAATATATTGTCAAGAAATATATTGAGTTCACTTAACTGAAAATAATTTTTTATACGAATACATTTTTTTGTTTAAAAAACGTTGAGTAACACATTTTTTTTTAATTCTCTTTATCTATCATAATAAGTGAAAAAATCTTTTTTATAAGTTATTGCATATTATGCAATAATTCATTACACCTGGATCTTTAAAACAAAAAAAAAATAAAAAACAAACATTCAAGCTTTCATTATTCCAAACGTTTTCAATCGCAAATGATGCTTGAATTTAGGAAAAACATTTCACTCCCCAGGCCCTAACGAATTTGATTTTCTCGCCCCGAGAAAAGAATTCCCATCCCAAAAAAAAAACAAAAAAAAAAATAGACAACTCCACGAGCGGATAAGTAACCCAGCGAGCAATTAGGGTGGATTTCTTACGTGGAAACGTGAGAAAATAAATACATGAAAAGCTGTAACAGTCGAATGCTGTTTGAATTCGCAGTTAGAGTGCACGTGGAAAATGAGGATTTAGAGGGAAGTATAGTTTAGTCGACCCCCGAGGGCTGGAAAATTCTGAAAGCAGTAACATGGGTTACATTCGCGATCGTTGCGAGTTTCTACTGGTTGCCAGGGGTTGAGGGGTTGGAAGGGGTTAAAGTACGACGGGTGCATCTTTGTGAGGAAAGATCCGTAACCGGTGGAAGACTCCAGTTTGAGCAAACGAGAGGAAATGGAAGAAGTAAAAGAAAAAAAAATAAGACATCGAAGTGAGAGAAGAACAGGAGCAGAGAGATCAAGTCGTCTCTCATTCCCTGACGGGAAGAAGTAGAAAATGTGGGTGATGTGGAGGGGATAGTTGCATTCTTGCAGTTCCAACCCTCTCCATTATTAACGTAAACGAATAGTGGCTACGGGATTTTGTACTTTCCAGCCGATTCTACACAGCATTTTAATCTGAATTTACGTCGTGGAGTCTATTAAGTATGAAGGTAATACCAGTCACTTTTTCCTCGTCTTTGTACCTCCATGCAGTCATTTAGGTTTTTCCAGTAAAAGTTTCTACATATTTTTTTATTCCCCCCCTGTTCTTTAATTTCAACTCTGCTCTACTCCAATTCCCTTTTGCAGAGTTGTTCAGAGATTTTTTCCCCACTCGTCTTTTTTTTTCCCTCCTTTTCCCTTTTTTTCTCTTCGTTTTCCCCCAGGAGTTGTGCTTTATCGGGATGTAATGACGGGTGGATGAATCTTGAAAGTCCAGTTTTGTTTGGAATTATTTGGTGTTGAGAATCGAGTGGTGAAAAAGTTGATGAGTTTTCAATGATTTATTTCTTTAGTGGAATTTTTCTTGGGCTTTTTTAATGGAATGGACATTTTTATGAGGAGGAAGGTAGGCGAATAGCGACGGTGGATTACGAACAGTTGTAGTGGAAGTTGGAGGCACATAAAGTCAAGGTTTGGGAAAAAGAGAGGTAAAGGCTGCTGACAGCCTCGAGGTAGATTCTGCTGACCAGCTGACGCAAGTAGCTGGTGCCTTTTTCATCTTCCGAGGGAATCAACTCGATTCCCCCTCTATTCCTCTACCTCTTGGAGGATACCCGGCACATATCTCGGTGCATTTCGAGCGTACTTCTTCTGACTGGGAAAGTAGATCATATAATCCAGAGATAGTACGGAGACCACTGCAGCTGTAAACGTTTCTTTTACCTCGTGATGAATATCCGGGATTTTTTTCGGTGGTGGATGGGTTTTCGTTGGGGTCGAGAGCTTCATCAGGTGATAGTCTAGCCCTTGGAGATTCTTCATGCTCCGATGAGCTCCACATGAACATCATTTTCCCATTCACATTTTTTATAACAGCCAAAAAATCTAAAAAAAAAATCAAAACTCACAATTTCTATGAAAATTATTATTTCTCCAAGTGAGGTAGCTCCAGATGATCTCCACTAGGTGTTAATAATGATAATCCTGAATTGATTATTAGACCTTGAATAAACTCTTTTGTAATTATCAATCGTGTCACGACCATTTAATGCAGCAGCGATTAGGACACGCAGATAATTCAATCCATTACCAATTCAACTTCATTTAATTAATTATTTAATAGGTCTTGCTCATGACATCGATCCATAAGGATAATTAATTGCCTGGATATTACTCAATTGGAGAAATAGCTTTTTGCAGAAGTGCATACTCCCCTCAAGTTAATGAATCCTTGGAAAAATCGTTTTATCTCAGTATACTAGACTCACGTGTATTTTTCGTCTTGTAGAATCTCTCAAGAGCATCAGACGATTTTGGCCGATTTCCCTCCTCCAGTAGATGGTTTATCGAGTTGCCCCTTATCCGAATTGAGATCCCTCTAAGGCTTTGGTGTGCCACTGCATGTTGGGATCACTCGAGGCTCTGAAGGATCGACGTGAAACGTTTTCAACGGTTTCTCTTCCAATAGCCTCGTCTCATGCACTTTTTCGCCACTTTGATACATCTGATTGATCGCCCCCGTTGAAAAGAACTCCAGGATGGTGTCTCACTCCTGAAGTTACGCCGGGATGAGGGAGAATTTTTATTTATTAATAGAGAATGTAAGAGACGTCGAGGGCTAATCCCCGTCTTATCCTGCTTAAACATCCAGCGTTGGAAGAACTTAAGGCCGACGACTAAATCTCCCTAGGATTCTTTTCCCAGGAACGGCTTTGATGCTCCCAGGCTCTTATATAAAATGTCGAGGGGTATATACGGGGTATATGTATACTTTCTTTTGTGAAATAAGTCCTCGAGGACTCGACACTAGATCGTGTCTTTTCGCAGGCGCCATTCCCTCAATTTCATTTCGAATGATTCAATTTTTTTTTTATTTTCGTTGGACATTCGAGTTGAGCAGTTGAGCATTTATTTGGTGGATTCGTCAATATGTTTTTCAACTCTGCTAATTCGGTGGGTTATTAAATGTGGGTAAATATGCGAAAAACGATAATTCCTTTGTTTGATATCAACACAAGTGGTCGGTTCGGGAAAAATTCTCTGTTCCAATTGTTTTCATTGATATCTGGAACGCTCTGATGAAGAATAATATGGAGGCAGATAAACACTATTGTTACTGTTGGTCCTTTTTCTGGGGAAAATCGGGGAAAATTTTATCTCGGGAAGATAAATATAATGGGGAGAAGTCGGAAAAAATTTCTAGAACGTTCGATTGTAGTTTATGAGGAAATGCGTGAATTGCGGAGACGAATCGGTGATTGCGGCTAGTTATTATTCGTTTTTTATGGCTATTTTATAGTGGACTGCAGAAATTACTGGGAAAGTTGTGGAGGAAAAAATTTCATGTTTGTTATTTGCTTCGAATATTTTTCTTTTTAATGAAGACTAATGGAGGACTGGGACAATCGCCAGGTGAAATATTCATTTAGATAATTTTTATGGGAGTTCAAGAAAAGTTATGCAAAAGATAAATATTTTCTTTTAAGACTTTAAATTTAGAGGGGAAACGTAATTCTTCTGGAATGGGTAGTAATTGTGCATTTTTCGAGAGAATCGTAGATCTTGTGATTTATTCTCAATTTATTTTCGAAGGAGTTTTTCCAATTCTGTGATTATTTCGTAATTAAAACGAAAATTTTGTTTTCGCATTTTTTAGGGCTTGCATTATTAATTGCAGGAGGTGAATTGAGGTGACGGAGAATATGCAATTAATTAGTATTTTAATAGGGCGAATACAAATCAAATCGGGGCATAACTCCT
Organism: Fopius arisanus; assembly: GCF_000806365.1. Classification (NCBI taxonomy): domain Eukaryota; kingdom Metazoa; phylum Arthropoda; class Insecta; order Hymenoptera; family Braconidae; genus Fopius; species Fopius arisanus. The sequence continues at coordinate 48,937 of NW_011887841.1, forward strand.
CGCGCAATGACCGAGCCTTTTTACTATTTCACCAATTGTCGCATTTCCCATAACTCGAAATGCCGTACTTAGTGTCACAACATTTAAAAAAAATTTTCAATTTATGTTCGTCATTAAAATTTTTAGTGTTCTGTCCAATTAATTTGGAACCGGTAAAATCGTTGTTTGGCGAGCTTTATATACTCGTTAAATTTTCATAACAGACATTGAGGTCTCTGATTTGTTGAAATTTTTGTGTAACAGCTGATCTGAAATTCACAATTTCCGAAATGAGAAAAAAATCAATCGAATTCAAATTCATGGAGCACTATTTCCCAATGACCTTGTCAAACTCGCGTACGTAATTTTTATTCCGTTTTTCAATGCAGCTGCAATCATTTTGAATTGTCAATCGCGAAATTTAGAGTGCAATTAAGAATGGAATGAAGTGAATTGGTATTACTAATGGGCGATTGGAAATTATCTTTCAAGATTTCTTAGGAAATGTAAAAATTGAAGTAAGATAAGGGGATTCTGGTAAAATATTATGCAGACCTCTCCAAAGTATAGCAATCCTCAAACTTGCTCGCACATTCCGTTTGATAATGAAAGCAGATGTTCATCTCGCCCGGATGCACATACCCCGTGACGTCGCCAAAGAGAATTCATTGAACTGCTGTAAGAATTATTATTAACTTCAAAGTTCGATAATACGGTTATCGCAATGACAAAGAATGTGCAATATATCTAATCAGCTCCATTTCTCTCATTTCAATGTCGAATTTTTCAAGGGGTAAAAGTGCACATCGAATTTTACTGGAGAAAACGACTTTAGATATTGATCTATACGTGCTTGGGAATCTAAATATAAACTACATTTTGAAATTCCCTATCGAGTTTTCCAACTTCAACCCGCGAGTTAGAGTTGAGAAAGTGTTTCTCTAAACTTCAACTCTACATTTTTCTCACATTTCGACGATCCGACCACTTCAAAGTCCCAATTACGTGGAAAATTGCAGTAATCATTGTTTATAACTCTGAAATTGAAGGACTTTGCAACATCAAATTGATGGATTGTGCACGGAAAAGAATATACTTGATTACAATATTCACGGAGAAAAAACTTCACTAAAAATTAAAGTACGGAACAGCCACGTAATTTTTAGTAATTATCATTTTAAACGTGAACGTTTTTGCATTATTTAATTTATTGATAGAGGATACAAACGTTGGAAAATCAATTATTTATATTAATGTACCCATTTCGAGAATATTCTTGAATTAAGTATAAAATATATATAATTCCATTTTTTTTTCTTGTGAAATAAAAATGAAATCCTAACGGCTTGTCCCTGTAAAAATAATTAAAGTCTTTACTTCACAATATTTTGATGAACAAATTAGCGAAATCAGACCAGCAGATGACACGCTTTAATGACAACAAAATAATTATTTATGGACTATGTGCAAATGATTCCATTGTGCAAAGTAAATGTCGACTGATTGGTTTCTCCACTGTTTGTTCCATTAGCTTTTGTAGTTTTATTGAGTTCCTGGAATTTTCCATTAGCTCCCATATACCTCGTAATCCAATTCCATACGATTTTGTTTCGCTGTATTTGGTTTTTGTTTTTGTGTTTACTCTCTTTTGATCCGAGCGTTGCGAAAAGCACGAACAGATATACGTTTGTTGTCGGTTCATTTACTTTCTTCCGGGGCAATCATATTGCCTAGATTTCATACAGCTGATAAAATGATAATACACTCCAAAGGTTATATTAATTCTTCGGAGTATTTCTTGTATAATTTATTTCCTTTCCCACACCACAAAATTTCCCTTATTTTTTTGTTTTTGATTTTGATTTTCGGAAAATTTTGTCTTTGAAAAATCGAATATTTCACTTTTATGTTCCGATTATCTGAATTCCCAAAAATTTACATAACATTAACTATCCGCGAAGAAATCCGCGAAGAAATGCCAATTTGTTAGTCATATTAAAAAAAATAAATTTTTTCGTGTGAAAATGAACAGATAATGGGAGAATTCAGGAAAAATTGAAATTCATGTGATTATCTTCCTGAAAATTCATGAATTTTCATGAATTCCACCTAAAACTTAATTATCTCCAGCCATTTTCCCGTTACATCCGATTCTACATCACTTTTATGAGAGCGCCTTTCACGTTTCTCATGAAATAGAAAAAAATTTCGAACAATGTCAGTAGTTCGTGATTTGTGGTTTTAGTTTCACTGGGGGATAAATCTTCCTTCTCACCGTCAAATTGCAAGGTATTAAATATTAACGAATGAATGTCACTGAGAAACGAATGAAGAGGAAACGTTCACCGGAACTTGTTGGTTAACTATGAATGAAAGCCTCCACTAGTAGAAGTGTTTCAGTGCACACCGACATTAGACTATTTTACCACAAGTCGAATACCTAAGCCCCACTGAATCTATAATTCCACCAAAATCACTATAAATTTACTCTCCGCAATATAAAATAAAATTACTTCAGCGTCATCTTCTCTCACTTTTTTCACTTCTCTCAAATTTTTCAAATTGCAAAAGTAAATCAAACCTTGAACTGATACAGCCATTGGAAACTTTTTTATGTACGGCCATTCTAAACACTATTAACCGATGGATGTTACTGAGGGGAGAATTTTCGAGGGAGATTTAACGGATACTTTTTCATCTGTGAATAGAGGCTTCCACCGAATAAGCTGAACAAGTGTTTCGCTATTTACTGAAACAAATTTTTTTTTCGACAATTTGCGGATCCGTTGGGAAAAATGCTTTATAAAAACCGTGAGGTTTTGGATAAAAAAGATGCAAAACTGAGATAGTTTGAATGGCCACGAAAAAAACTAGTTTATGAAAATTTATAGTTGGTTTTAATATAATTTAGATATATTTTTAGAACTTCTGGAGATTAATGTGAAAATTTGGTATCCAAATGGAAAAAATTCACGTGTTATCCAATAAAATGTCAGTACCGGCTCGGGAATTTTTCCCTGGGTGATACTTCGCGCCACTTTTCCCTCGCTGGCACTAGAATTTTTCCACATAATTTCCCTCTCGACAGAGTTCCTCTAAATCTCCATTTCCATCGAAAATTCCATAAATTTTTCTGTCCTAATTTCGAATTGAATTCGAAAAAACCTCGGCGATTTTCCCCACACGATAAAATTTCCCTCATGACAAAATGGAATTAACATCTCAACGAGTAGTAGTGATTATTGAGTTGATGAATTCAAACTCGAAATGATATATTTGAATGAGCGCAAATTGATATTTGTAGATATGGAATTAACATGAGCTTTATTAGTAGCTCGCAAATAATCCGCCAATTCACCGGAAATTGAATCTACCAATAAAACGGAATGAATTTTCCACATTTCCTCTATCAAATTGTTGTCCGTTAAATATTAAATATTCCATAAACCCAGAGCGAAATGGTTCAGAAAAATTTTACGAAACGATTACTTTGATCTATTATTTAAAGAAAATAATTTTTTACGGAATTTTCTGTAAAAAATTTCGATAGCACAACGCAAATTCTCGTAGTCACTTCCGGAATCGGAAAGCGAATTTAAGTTCCGCAATTTCTTTTGAATATTGTATATTCAATTGTCATTGAATATTTAATATCCAATTTTTATTGAATGGATGTACACAGTAAAATCCCGGTATAGTCGCTCTGGTGATATTCACACCCTTTATCAATTTCTTTTTTTGCGTATTTTTCGCTTTTCCTGCTGTACCACTTCCGGCCTTCAAGATATAAACAATTCATTGTTTCATTCCGTATGGAATTGAATTCCGTGAGAAATAAAGCCGAAAACCAAATTTAGATGAAAATAAAAATTCAAACTTTCGTTGAAAAATCAATTATCATTAAACCTGAAAGCCCCATTTTCCTGTAATAAAAACTAAAATTTAAGAGTGCACGACTCACGAGTCCTCAAATTTCCCGAAAACTACCATAAATCCTCTTCACCCCCAAAAATGTCACAAATTACAAAATAAAATGACACTCCGACATGCTATCACCACCTAGAACTTCTTTATGACTTGGTAATTGTGAACACCACGGAGCAATTGCTCTTTAATCTTAAAGACAAAGTTTCACGAGTGCCAGTGAGATTGCACTATAAAATAAAAGGGCACCGTGATGTCGATCTCGACCGGTGCTACATCATCCAAAAAGCCCGCGGGGGTTTGGAAAACGAGAAGAATAACGCGGGATAAAAAAAACGAAAAAACCGAAGGTAGTGCGTGTTCACGGACCTGGTGAGAGAGGAATGTTGAAGCCACACGAAAACGTCCAAGAATCAACTTTATATCCGCGTGGCCTCAATAAAGACGAGCCCCCGGCATCTTATCGTGGCCACTTCCTCCTCTTTCTAGCTTGCCTCATCCCTCCCTGACTTTTTGGACGAGAGGAACCCGAACTCGTCTTATCTCGCTTCCGTTATTTCCACTAGGTTCTTGAAGCACGTACAGGCACGAGAGATCTAAAAGGCGACCACTGAGATGGGCAAGATCCATGGCATTTACTCGCGGTTATGGTCCCTTAGGAGAGAGAGAGAGAGAGAGAAAAAACGATGGAAAGATGAGGGAAAGGCTTAGGCCTAGAAGTTAAGTAACAAAGCGTAAAGTGCTCTCGTGCTTTCACTCCTCAGACTTGGTTGACCAACTCGGCGATAAAGTTACTTGGAAACTGTTGGGGTGGGATGTCCCCATTTCAAACCCGTCATAATCGATGGATTCGTTTTATGGCCTCGATATATCCGGTAATTTAATTAAGCTACAGATGTCATCGCGATGATAGGGTGACACTCTCGGAGATGATTTCCAATTTAATTATCAAGATACGGGGACTCGTGGTGATTGTCTCATTAAGAAAATTTCGGTGGGCGACTTATGAATTGTTTTTTACTGATTAATTACCTCGGAAATTGTGGCATTCTCGTCGGATAGTTTTTTTCTTTTTCGGAGACTTTTCAACTGCAATGGAAATTTTTCCAAAATCAATACGAAATCCGTGCAAACAATTTGGTCCCTCGTATTGGAATCTACAATAGCGAAAATCCATGTGTAACTAGTGAGTAAAATAAAAATGAAAATAGAGGGGAGTGAATTGTTGAAATGCCGAGGAAAATTCGAAATGAATAAAAATGTCAGTTGAATTTTATCAATTTCTTCAGGTTGAGGGGATTCACAAAAAATGTGGGGGATTTGGAATTTAAGGTGAGGGAATTTGCTGAACAAAGTAAGTGGGAATAAAACAAATTACCCAGTGTGTATCTCTCGTGTTTCACAGTGCCTTAGAGTTATCAGTTTTTTTTTTTCCTCTGCTCAAATTCCCTCGCTGGAGGTGGATAAAAAGACAACAGAGGAGAAAATCCTGTGCATTTGTATTCACGTATCTCGGAGTTCTGAGGTTGTAGAGTATAAACAAAATAATTTAGTACATGGATTATTACCTTGCTGAGGGTAATCCTGAGTCAATCATAAACTTCAATCTAAACTCTAGATGAATTTAGAGATGCAGAACGATTAAATAGTTTGGCAAATTTACACACGATTGAGTAATCATTCGTACTCGAGAATTCAATGATAACGTGGAAATTTTACCGCGGGAGTTTGTACAAATAACAGGAAATTCATTTCGCATTGGGAACAAATACCTGGGAGATATTGACAGAATGGGTACATCGGGATGAGATAGAAATAGAAATGACACTTCGATTACAATTCGAAAGGGAGAAATATATTTTTCATTACTTCATTCCTAGACAATAAATTTATTTATCAATTCACTCATCAGAATTTAATTTTCACATGAACATTTTGTTTTATCCACCCAGAAGATAATTAAACCTCCAATTTTTATCTAGCTAGAGTTTATCCAATTGAGGCAAGACAAATTCATTGGAGATTTTCAATAAAAATTACACCGAGTCACATTATTTCACAGTATAACCCGCACACAATTCTCACGCTACACATTCGGTAATTTTTCATAGTTCTCTGCAGTGTTCGAATCAGTATGGAGATCAGCAAAAAATACGTGACACAGAATCGTAATTCATCCACATGGGAGTCAATTTTTATGCGACGCTCTCCGAAGGTTCGCGATAAAAATTGTCTTTTTTTTTTTAAATTTGAATGACGCTCCTCCGCGATTGCATTGCGGGACATTTCCGGGGTGTTTTATTATCCTTTTTGAACAATTCTTATTAGACTTGCCTGCATGGGGATCGATTCATCACACAAAAGTCTTTTGATTTACGTGCGAGAGGGACTATACGCGGAGAAAGAATTACAAAATCTGTCTGACAAAATTGGGGAAAAAATTCACCCGATTTAGAGCGCCGTAAAAATTCCAATGTTTGTAATAAAAAATTGTTTAACGACCGGTAATGTTCAGCCATGTACAGCACGCGGAGATTCATTGATGAATTTATAAATTATCTGCTATTTTGTTTTAAAATATTCCATTTTCATGGATTTTTAATAAATAAGAAGGAATAATAGTAATAAATAATAATATTTCACAAACTACTCAGAAATATTGTGAGAGGTTTCACTTTTTGGGCAGTATAACAAATTTGTAATTTCATTTCGTGTCATACTCTGGCGTAATATTTTGGCAAATTATATTTACACATGAAATCCTGATGAATAAATTAATAATAACTCACGATTGGATTATTAAATAAAAGAGTATATTCAAACATCCGGTGCTGCACATTTCAGAACGCTTCACCTACATTTTCCCCAAGAATTATTTCGATAGGTTTGAAAGAAAAATTCCACCAGTGTAATTTTTTTTTCTACTACCGATAAATTTCCCGGGAAAGCGTTTCCACGGAGTTCTGGATGCGGGCAAGCTAATTTCTCCCCAATTTTTTTTTCTCCGCGTTTCCATCCCACAAATAGCATCTGTGATGTGTCCTGACCGTTCTTTGTAGAAATCCATCGGCTTTATTCCTAAATCAAGTATCATGAAATCAGGGCATCAAGATTACCCATAATCCCCAGCGATACAGCCCACATGCCGATGATAAATTTGAAAATCATCATATTTTTATCCATCGTACTTTATCCCCTCTCGGGAGTGGTCATGAAAAATAATAGCTACCCATCACTTCATAAAATTCAGCCTTATGTTCTACTGATCGTTTAGGCCGAAAAATAATAATAACCTGAACATATCTTGGGGTCTAAACAATCTCGTCCGGACAAACAAAAATTTAAGCTGGAAATATTTTTTTCAAATTTCTCGAAAAATTTCTGGAAAACTTTTGAGCATTTTCTCATAAAAAAAACGAAAACAAGAAAAAATAATTTTTGAAAAATCTTTCAAAAACAATTCAGATATTTTCTTCGACCGAAATTTTTCCGTCAGAAAAAAGCGTTTTCTAAAAGTTTTTCAAACATTTCCCGAGAATTTCCCGCCGTAGCACAATTTTTTTACCCGAGGGGGAGGGGTCGATGGTGATTTATAATTCGTGGGTAACACACCCCCGTGGATAAAAATACAGTGCATGACAACGAGATAAAGATGGTTGACGATGGTATCGAGTGGTTTGGCTTCCTGCAGTGTCTTATCTGCAGAAACCGCCCCCTCTATCCGTGATATTCATTGCCACCCCCATTTGCCTCCACCCCCTTTTCACCTCTGAAAGCAAGTCTCGGATAAGGGGAAGGAGGTATACCATGAGGACCTCCTTCCTGTCACGCTTCGGTTACCATTCACCATATATTTCATTCGTACACTATCACGCTCGTACTGACACACTCATGCATCTTCTCCCATTGATTACGAGAAAAAGAAATAAATAAGAAATGATGGTGGGGTATATTCTCTTGGTTCCAAAATGTTTATCGCTCTCTGCTTCAGTGGCGATGATTTAAAAAAGCCAGTAGACTCGCCAAAAATATCACGAATGGTGGATTACCTATTCTCAGCTGTCCACCATGCTGCATTGCAGCTGGATGCTCTCCTTTGGAAAATTCAATTCAATAATTTTTAAAAGGTTTTTATCAGTCCACCAACTGCTAAGGATATCCCAGCACTTTCTACCTTCCAATTATTCTATTATCGTATTTCTTTTCATCAAATTCTCTCCAATTCTCTCTGAATTTATTCAATTGGTAAAATTACTCAAACAGTGAAATATCAAATCGATTTTTAAAAAGCCTTTATTAATTGATGAGCTTTAAGGAGTGACTTGGATATCCTTAATTGAGATGTGCAATAGTCAAACAGTTAAAGTCAATTTCAACCCGTCAGCTTTCGATTAATATCTCGGAATATAAGAGGAGATGTTTCTTCTGGAGAGAGAAACGAGAGGAGTCGAGTCAGATAAAAGTTTTTCCATCTCTTTTATATTACGAGATAACAGACACTCGGCGGAAATCTGCGTCATCTGAAACTGTTTGACTTCATTGAATTATCAATCAATAATCCATCAATTACTGTCCGAGTGGAATAAAGGAATGAAAGCAGTCTGTACACATGGAGACATAATCAGTCAAAATTACGGAACTATTGACAGCATCCGAAATGGAGAATCGTCTAATGGCAATTTTTATAGGAATGGAGAAGAAGAAATCTGAAACGTTCAGCGAATTCTCAGGTTTATCGTCGAATAAAGGATGAAATTGTCATCTTATTTTTCCCCAAGAAGCTAAATCTTAGAAAAGCTTCTCGAGTTACGGGAAAAAAATTATTGGAATAGGATCATATAACAATCATTATTTAAAATATTTATTTGAAAGATATAATACACTATATTCATATTATATTTATTTATTAGTGTACGTCAAAATCCAAAACTTCAACAAATTGTGATTTCCGACAGATAGTTTAAAAATTCTAAAAAAATGAATGCATCAAATTTTTAGAAGAATTTCAGAAAATATTAATGTTTTTAGTCTCCATGTAACAGTAGGGATAGTTTGGAAAATGAGGTAATGAGTGTATGGGTCATATTAAAATGATAAAAAAGAATATGAAAATCCTCTATTCCACTCATTTTGAAAGTCAAACAATTGACTTACCATTTAAAACATGAACAGTAACGCTCTTCTCATTAGCATTACTGGGATGACAGGTGTACCTTCCGCTGTCAGCTGGTTGAGCGCGCTGAACAAGCAGATAGGAGGTTGTAATCTCACCCTTTTCCGTAATCACCGAGACTCCACCCCTCGGGCTGTCATAATTAATCTCCTGTTCAAGATATCAAATACAAACTTTTATTGAATATGTCTCTGACGAGTAGAATAGAGTTTAAACACTTGAAATTGGTGAAACGCTTTTACCAGATATTGTGCAACGTTTACCCGAGGGCTTGAGAGCCCACAGGAACCAGGTGGAGTGAGTGGGTGGGAAAAGGGGGTAGCAAGTGGGTGGGACCACAGAGAGATGACAGTCCAATGTTGGGAGACTGTTTCCAGAATGAGAAGGACTTGCGTCGATATCCATTTCACGTACACCAGGAGGGATAGAGAGAGATGGAAAGAGATGGGGAGAGATGGAGAGAGATGGGGAGAGATGGGGAGAGATGGGGAGAGATGGGGGTAGATGAGGAGAAATGGGATGGGGATGAAAAGGGGGTGTAAAGGGATGATGGAGATGTGAAAGAGAGGGAGGGGTGATGGAGGAGGATGAGGTAAGGGGGGAAGAAAGCGGTTTATGGTGTCTACTAAGATGGAAATGAGGGGAAACTATATTTGTCGACTCACCTCTTCATTGTGAGTCCAATAAATGGCCGGAGGTGGTTCTGGGCTGTGACGTACCACGCACGTCAGATTCATCGTACTACCTCTGTTTATGTACATTTCCGGCTCACCTACAACTGTCGTCACGGGTTCTGGAAAATTTTCCAAGATATACACGGGTTATACTCTTGAGGTTTGTTGGGGGCAAATTTGGAAATGCTTGCTGAGTCGATTTACTTGAGGAGGGGGCAGTCATTAGTGGGCCTCGGGGGGAACTGGGGAAATCCCTGTTTGAACGGATAGTTGCGAGCGGAAGTTGTAATTTTTAGGGCTGTTGAAGTGGTTCGAGAAGCGGTTGGGGTTAATTGGGTGAGGAGATCCGGGCCAACCGGAAGACCTATGGGGAGGGTAATATTACAGTTTCTTTGTGTGATTTGCACTGAGTGATGTGTATGGTGTGGGTTTCGTCGGTTAGTGTCGAGAATTTATGGGCCTTCATCGAAGGACATTAATGTTTGATGGCTGCCTGTAAATACGGTTTCTAGTTAATGATCGCGTGGGTTGTGTACATGATTTGCAATTGGACAATTTTTGCTGTGGTCTTTTTTAGGAACTCGTTATGATTCGGAAAATTTAAAGTTACCATTTTTGTATACGCGACAGGTACCGATAGTTCTATTGGATATTAACATTTGGGTCGCGCTTTACGCGTTATAATTACATATATAATATATGCATATATAAATATTTTTAAAATTGATAACGAGAAAATGGTGAATTCATCATTTTGTCATTGCAATAATATAGATGATAATTATCAGAAAGAATATTATTCTCATGATCTAATGTAGATTTTTTTTTTTTTTAAGAAAGAAGAATTTTTAAAAATTTAATTATCTTTGCTGGTCAATTTTCACGATAAGAAGGAAAATCTCCAATTGTCCCGAATTTTCGGGAAGAATGAGAGCGCAAGTGTGCGTTTTCAATTAAAATTGAATAGAAACTCAGATAATTGGAACTTCAGTTGATATTACGCCAGAAATTACGGTAAATTTCTAACAGTGTACTTGAACGACGCTGACTTGGAATTTCTGATTAAATTTTCCATCACTGCTGGACTGAACAATCCCCGAGACAGTTTCGGTTATTATTTATATCTGTTTACTCTCTAAACTGCACTCACCACCGTCTCCGTCACCACATCCCCAAAAACGGTGTATTACGGTGTGTTGGAGAATGGAAGTACGTACACAGACGGACAAATAGGTTTTTTTTTGCAACGGTGAGAGTACTTTCCCCACTCGACGAGTTTGCACTCACTGGTGGCGCACGTCAAGCCCAGAATTTCCGTAAATACGCGTTTTCCGGTATGTTGAGATGTCTGGGCTGTCTACGTCACCCCTCTTCCGACAGCTAAATACGCAAGTTGAAGTGTATGTGCTTTCAAAATTTACCCGAAAATGGTCCGAGGAAAAATTCACTCTCACGTACCTCAAATTGAATTACCCCGAGAGAAAATAATATTATTCCTCCTTCCCTCAATGGAAACTCCATATTCCTGCGCAGTCAATAGACTCTTTAGTTCATATATTAGACCATTATGATCTGTAAAGTATGAGATCTGATATTTTACGATAGTTTCTCGGTAATTAATCAACGAGACTCAATCAATTTTTAATGATAACACCTGTGTATTGTTATACCCTGTTCTTGGATATTTATTTAATAATGATGGAATTAGCCATTCGATAATTAATCAATGATTGATGAGATGAGAATGATTGATGAGTATTGGTAATTTAGAAGGTCAATTCAGTAGCGGAGAGGTAAATATTTGTAATTTTGGAGAATAAAAATATTTTTGCCCCGTGTATGAAAACGAAACCATTTTTTTTATTTCTCTACTTTGAAAAACAGAGATTTTACGTGAAATTCGATGAGCACTTGGTCTTTATTTCATATTCTGCTGATGTACTGGTTTTTCATTAACAAAAGTGCAAAAAAAGAACATAATAAAATAATTTGCCTCGAGCAATGGCCGGGGGTTTTTATTTTTTTAAGAGAATTTCGTCCCGGGAAAACAAATTTGAAAAAAAAATGGAAAGCTTTTTTTTTTCTGGAGTTTTCAGGACATGAATTGGTGTGATTTCGGGGAACATCAATTTGGATTGAATATTGCCACAATTTCGACGTTGTGGCTGTTCAAAAATTAATAAAAAATATAAAAACTTACCAACGACTGACAACTGCATCCAGTGGCCAATTGGAGGCGTCGTTGACACTTGACACTCATAAGTGCCCGAATCTCGTCGTTGAGAATATTTCACTTCTAGTGTCCAATCCTCTGTTCTTGGATAATGCGATGCAATAAATCGCTGGTCCGAGGTGTATGTGTCGACACCCACTGTCAGTAGGTGAATGTCTCGATGTCTCACCCATGACACCTGTCATTCAAACAGAAAACACAAGAAAAAAAAATTAATTAAAGAAAGAAAAGCTACACTCCTATATCAAGTGTTTTTTTCTTAATTTACTGATGTTTTTTTTATTTATTAGTAAAAAAAAATCAATTTTATTGCAGAAATTTCCGATCCTTTTTCCTATAGACAAAACTCTGACGCACTTGTGCACAGTAATAAAACTAATTGTTAACAAATGAATTTGGTTGAAGGATAAAGTGATTTGATGTATACAACTGCTCACTCGTTAATTAATCACGACTGCGTAATTGAGATACCTTGATTCACTGAATTTTTACACTATAAATGAATCATTCGTTAATAATTAACACACTTCGTTTAGAATAAATGAAGCTTTCTGTGAATTCTGGGAAAAATTTCCGTGCTGGCACTGATAATTTCCCTGACAAACACCCGAACTCTCGCTCGTTATTATATGAAACATTCACATTTTAGTTTCCAAGAATTTATCCTAAAAATATTCCGATGTCAAAACGACAATTATAATTATCTTTATCAATTTTAACAAACTACGCCGACACTACGTCGATTTAATTTCAATTTCCTGTCAAATATTTCCGCTTTTCCACTAGGCTACACAATTTTTTTTTGTTCTCGAATCCTTTAAATAATCTTCCCTCCATGCATGAAATTTCAATGCTACCAAACAATGCCCCGAGCGATCCTCAATGCAAAACAAATCATTGTTTAATTTTCACTGAATTTTCCGGGCATTCTCCAGTAAACATCAGCTATCAACCTCATACACATCAAAATTTGATCGTCCATGATCAATATCCCTCTATAATAGGGCAAATCCATAATAAATATTGTTAGTAATTTACAACGATTGATCGCAATATAAAATTGATCGCCGCCATAACAATGGGTGGACAGTTAAAAGCACGAGGGACATTGGCCCCTAAATTTTCCCGACCGATCGCTGAAATATCAGATAAAATTTTATTGAACACAGCATCGGTGACATGATACGAACAACTCGCGTGCAACAAGCGTCAGGTGATTAAATGTTTTTTTTTGTATGATTATTTGACATCGCTTCGACTCTGTTAGAATATAAGGTGCCTGAATTATTTAAGGATGCCTGAATTTTAATTAACTAAGATTTCACATTTCACATTTCTACCCGGCCAGGACTCGAACCTGGAACCTATCCCTTGTGAGGACTTAAAAAAAACTCGAGTAACTTAACTACTACACCAGGCCATTTATTATTATATACCATTCATATTATTATATACCAGCCTTATTATAAATACATATGGTAAAAATGTCTGATACTGAATGCTGAAATTTCCAGGTTGCGGTGGGTGGGGGCTAGGGAAAAGTCCAGGGGATATTGAACGGTTTTGTACGCGCATCATCGAGACTCTATAACCCCCATGCGGTGTTTCCCAGTCTATACTTCGACGATTGTTGTCGATAGATAGAATTAATCGAATTGAACACTTCACAGATGCGATACCATTTCGCTTCTCTATTTATTCATGATTTTTTATACATTACCGGGATCCATTTCATACTCCTTTCATTATTTCTTTTTACGAATGGACGCAGAACACTCAGCGCTTAAAATCCCCGGTATCAAGAGAAGATTTTTTATTTGATTCGATTTTAAACAATAGATTTTGACTCAATCATCAATAAATCAAATTAATTTTATATTTTCATTTAACAATTGAATATTTACTGGATAATAAACTAAAGTTTATGAAACATAAATACGTAATGAATGAAGAATCGATAAATCGAAGAGAAATAAAAAATTAGCGATTCATATAGGTATTTATATTGAGATAAAAATAGGGATTTTTGAAAAAAGTATTTAAGGATCCATCTTTACATCGATATTTGAAGATCGATTGGTAAGATTCGATATATTACATATATTTAACAGTGGATATTTCATGATAGATAATTAGATAAATCGATTGTATTGATATATCGGATCGGTGGTGAAATTGGAAAGAAGTGTAGGATGCGATAAATCGAATTTAAGTTTGCAGAAGATAATCAATTATTCTGCAAATCGATTTAAAAGCAAAGGTTTACCAGAAATTTCACACGAATATTTTAACGATGGCAATCTATCCCCGAGACGTTCAGAAATCAATGGTTCAATAATTCAGTGGCAAACAGGTAAAACGATTCTAGTCCATTTCGTTCAGACGTCGATTGTCGGCGAAAGTGAAGTCTCGAAACCTAGGCCAAATAACGATTTTTTAAAAAACTATTTTGCAGAGGAGAACGCGAGCAAAAAAAAATCATAGAAAAATCCGTCGTCCGTTTCGCGTTCGAGGGTATTCCCCAAAAAATGGCGCGGAGCTCAATTAATTGAATTATGCCATTAGTTTTATTTTTTAATAACCTCTACGGTTTTATTTGATTGATTTTTTTTTTTTCAATATTTAAACATTCTCTCGAGTGGTAAAAGTATCTCGCGTTCGCTTCGGTTCGAGCGTGTGCTCTTCGGAGTGGAGTGAAGTGGAGGTGATTTTTTTTTCACTCGATATAATGCAACTTTGAATATAACGAAAGTTTTCCACTTGAAGAGAATAGATTTCGAGAGCTGACCTGAATATGAGACTAAATATTTGCACGGAAAAATACACTTGTCGAACAGGTTGATTTTTCATTCGAACACGGTAAAAAAAAAATTGGAGAAAATTTATTAAAGTCTTCAGCTATTTTTGCTCCATGTATATTTAATTATTATTATGAATTTCATAAATTATTTAAGTGAACCTCAAAAAATTACGCGATATTTCGCACAATTTTTAAAGTTGTACTAAACTTTCTTTACCATTAGTCCTCCAAAAATTTTTATTCAACTTTCATTTTATAAAATTTGAATGCAACTTTTCTCTTCGTGGCAGGAAAGCTCTCCGACGAACTTGGAGAATATTGACTGGATATTACGTGAAGCATAAAATGCGGTTGATCGAAAAGTTATCGGTTCATTAATTATCCAAATTTTTGTTCCCCATATCCGCGCTTTTTTCACTGTATCATAATCCTATTTACATATCGTTAATTGAGTAATGAATGAATATTCCGGGAAAATCGTAATCACCGTTCATTACGAATGGACGGAGCTCATGATCGAAACACGGAGAAACACCGATAGATACGGCTGTTCTATTTTTTTTATTTATTTTTTATTGCCCATCCATTGAATATCGACAGAAATTCGCCAAATTTGTTCATTGTACGTTGTTACATTTTTACGGCGAAGATATGAAAATTTTATGCCATCAATCATGAAAAATTTAATGCACAAATGTTGTCAACCACTTTCGAAAAGGATTTGCGATTAAATCCATGAAATGAAAAATTTCCATTATTCACAGGATTACAACCTAATATTAAAGAAACAAACAAATTTTCCGAAGTCCCTGAAATCTGCATTGAAAATTCATTGAATTTTTTCTTTTAATTAATGAAGACTACAACATTTCCAATATTTAAATAATTGACGATAATCCTCCAACCCCATGAATTTTCCACTCAAATAAATTTCCAAAAAAGTCGTCACCTAAATTTCCCCGCTATTCACTACTTCCACGAAAAAATAATAAATAATAATTGATCAATAGTTTCCAGTATGTATTGATGTTTCAAGCGAAATAATGAATATTCAATTCCAAAAATCCCGTAAATTTCCGTGTGAGTATATATTTCGGTCAAGAAACCGGCAGTACACTCTACTACGGATTCGTTTAAATGCCTTCCGATTTCATGAAATGGGTTGTGCGGTGGTGTTTCCACGAAAAAAAATTAAAAGACCCCGACGAAAGAAAAATCCAATTGGCCAACGCAATTATCGTCTAACAATATCGTATTAGCATTGCTCCCCAAGTGGCCTCCAAGGTGGAGTAATGAGTTCCGGCAATTCGATTCACCAATGTCGCAACCAGTGACCGTAAGGCTGATAACTGCCGGCCCATTTCTACTGAGCTATGACCTGTCTCCGCTGACATAGCATTACACAGTGCTCCCATGGAACAGTATGAACACCATACTACCGCCCATAACCACCCACAACCATCCACAACCACCCACAACCAGCCCCATCTACCCTCCCCCGTCTATCCATTTGATATAGATAAAAATATAAATGAATTACCGATAAATTAATCGTTGTCAAATATCACGACACAATGATTGGACATAATTTCAAGTGGAATACTTTATTTCATATAGCTCCAAGTGATTTCGCATGAAATTGCTTGCAGGTGGTTTCCCATTTCCCACGGTTTCCCATTTTTCCATGGTTTTTCCATGATTTTCCCATGATTTTCTATGGCATTTTAATTCTGAGTGACGCACTGATTTCACAAATGAAGAGCCCCCCCCTAATTATGCTCGCGGAGAGAATATATGCTAATAATCGCATGTGACATATATGGGATGTATATATATACTAGATTTTCCGCGGAAATATATGTAATTTATATATGTTTCGTAAATATACCGTTTTTGTTGCGGGTATATTCAAATGTTGTAAAAAAAAATGAAATATTTCACATGCATGTCATATTTGCATGTATATTCTTTGGGGTGAAGGGAAAAATACGGGGAGACAAAAAAATTCCATCAACCAACAGCTGATTTTACCTCCATTTGTCTCGTAGATCATGATATCATTTTCCGAAAGAGCAAAAAGATTTTTAAACAAAATTTTTGGGCTCTTCACCCGAGGGGGTTCATCTAGAATCTTGAGGAGATTAAAAAAAAATCCCGGGGGAAAAAAAATGTAATCAGAATATTTTATCCAAATTTTCAAAATATTTCTGGAAGACTTTTTAGAATTTTTTTTTATGGAACAGAAAAAAAGTCGGAAATAAAACAATTTTATTTTCGGGAAAGGTTTTGAAAAATTTTTTAAAAATTTAAATAGGATTTTTTTTTTATAATTTAAATGGCGTATTGTTTGAGATGTTGAAAAATTAAAAAAGTAAGAAAACAACAGTGTAAATAAAAAAAAATTATATTCGCGAAAATTTCTTGAAAATTATTTTAAAAATTTTCCGAAACAAATTTTTGAAAATATAAACAATCCGTTGTTCCTTCCCCTGAGGAATTGAATCCCGTGAAAAATCAAACCGAAAAATAAATTTCTCTCGTATTCCAATTGGCTATAAAAAATTCGATCACAGAGAGCACGTGGTGGGAGTAATTTCACCCAGTCCGATTCTCCGAATTCGCTTCCCCTACAGCCCCCATGCCCGCGACTACAGCGGGAGTCTACTATATCGAATTCCACAAAATTCCGAGACACAAAATTTCATTTTTCCCGGCCAGTGTATTGACATCAAATTTCTAGAAGAAAAAGAACGAAAACATTTCACTTTCATTTAATTCCAATTGTCCGCAGAGCTCCGGAAATTCGTGAACACCTCGAATTTCATGAAATTTATATCTCGAATTTCAGTTGGCAATTCTCGATATCCCATCATCCGCGCAGCATTCCCCCAACCATGCAATCTACATTCGCATGCACGCCCCCACAGCAATTTGAAAACATATTGAACACCGAAACTCCCTAATTCAGAGAGTTCACCTGAAATATGTATATGAGGCTATTCCATGAAAAACCATTTTGGTATTCTACTGTGGGATTTCCCAGTTATTCCTAGCAGAATAATTGAATAATTAAATAAGGAAGGGAAGCGAGAGTCGAAAGTGCAGGTACATGGTGAGGTGGAATAATTATACGCAAACGTTCGTACCTATGGAGATGGTTAATATAACCAAAGATGTGCTCTCAGCAGAAGTTTTTCCCTCATTCTATCATTCTTCGAAAATTACCCCTATTTCGGCACCGCGAGAGTAATTTTCTTGAGGCTACATAAAAATCAACCCAAGTACCTAGCCTAAGGGAAAATAATATCACTCGATAAAACAAGAATAACAATCCGAGAATATATTCGCTAATATATTTTTATCTGATCTTTCAGAAAATTATAGAAATTATTGCAGTTGTCTGAATTTCTCTACGAAATTCAGAATTTTTTATTCCCGAATTTCCCAAAATTTCCAGGAAACTCAAATATGGTGAAAGCTTCTACAAAGTACTTTAACTCTACTATCCCTTCCCTAAGAATAAAAGACTGCATTTTTTTATTATCATTTTTTAAAATTAATAAAAAAAGGAGCGCAATACCGCGTATCCAAACCCATTAAGTATTCATCCCAAGGAAAAATGTCTTCCAGAAGTTACCTAGAAGTCACGACTTTACGGAAAAGTTTCCCGAGTTTAATCCCGCCGATCCCCAAAAAAACCCCAAAACTCCGCGACTCTCTATAATCCTGAGAAAAAAAAATTCAAAAACCCCATAATCCCGACTTCATTAACCGCTCAAAGCCCGTCCTCAGTCCACCGCGAACATCCGCCCTATTAAACCCCAAAATTAATAACTCCCAAAAAAACGGTAATGTGATACGTGACACGGATTATTATAATCAAACCGTCTCAAGAGAGCCAATTAGCCACTATCATTCCAAACATGATTATACCCCCCCATTTACAAACTACCTGAGAGCGAATACAGACGATAAAAGTTGAATGGCGAAAGGGGTGGCATAGGGGGGTGTATTTCCCCCCAAAATGTCCCGAACTACCGGTAAAAGTCGCCCAGAGTGAGTCGAGATTTTCCTTCTGAAACATCCTGTCGTTAAAAAAAAACCGGGGAATAATCGTTTCAACTTTTGCCTCCACATGGCCTCACCCCCAGTAACAGCTCCCCAACTTTTAATAACCGAGTATAAATTCCCCTTCACTGATTCAAATGAAACATTTTCTATTTTCCCGAATTAAATAAAAAGAGAGCGCTTATTCAAACTTAAATCGAATATTTCCACTATGAGGGGATGATTTAATCTTTTATTCCCATATCTCTTTCTGCCCTCATTCAATTAAATATTCTAAGAGATGAAAGTCGATTTATACCACCCCCTCTCACCCCCTCTCGCCTCCACAGTGGACGGAAATCCGACGACTTTAATTTCGACTCGGCATAATCTCGGGAATTTTCTCAGATAGATTATGCCGTTTATATTTCACCAACGGAATCTATTAGCGTTAATTAAAATTCACCACAAAACATAAGGACCGATTGCACAAGACTATGTATTAATATAAATCCGTACTGGTGATATATCACGTGGAATATTTTTCCCCCTCTCATCGCTAATTGAACGGGGTATTGATTTCAATTTTCTTTGATGTATTTTGCGAATGAATTCGCTGAGAGGTACTGCAGCGAAACGAGTAGAGGGACAAAGGGGCGACTGGTAACGCCGATACGGAGTATTAATTACTCGTGACGTTGAATAATCACCGTGTGATGCGATTTTTCGCAATTCAAATTGCGTAGTTTTATTAAATGGGTTCATTACTGGGGATGTTACGTCGACGTGGCATTGTTGAGTCGTTGAAATTATGTGTGGAGCAAATGGATGGAATAAGTTTGTTAACATTCTGTAGACTCAAGTAATGAGAACTTCGTCACGCTGTATCATTATTTTTAATGATCATATGCGTTTGTGGTACCGCATGAAGTTCAACCGCAATATCACATTTTTTATAAGAATTTTGGCTTCATAACATTTCTATTTAATTCCACTACACTAATGCCTGACAATCTCAAATTTCATATTTTTTTGGGTGTCAAAAGTATTTAAAAACGAAAAAAATCGGATCTGACTTCTCGAAAATTTTATTTTATTCTTTTTTTTGTGACTTACCAATGCTACAATTTATATTTCCAAAATAATCAAATTAGGACTTTCAAAATCATTAAATAAATTGTTTTTTCATATTTTTGAATCCTCCCTACGCCCTTCAAAATCCTTGAAATGTCAATCCCAAAATCACCTGAATTCCCAATTACATAAATTTGAATTCAACATCAATAAAAAACGGCGCCAAAATTTCTCATTTGCCTTGAAAATTCATAAAAACTCTTGCTTGAATTTTTGAAAATCCAGAATTCCCAAAACTCCCTAAACTTTCACATGTAGAGTACAATATGAAACCATCAGCGAACCAACTCCCGTCCCAAAAAAGGAAACAAAAAAATTCCAAAATGCAGAGAGCCCTTCGCAGAATCCAACAAATTCTTTAACCACGCAACAATAGAGCCACCACCGCCAAAATGCCCCCAAACAAAAGCAAAGTGTTCCATTAATTTCTTCCAGAATTCGCAATTTAACCACTTAAATCCCGCGCATTCATCCCAAATAATAAACATCTCCGTCGGCATTCATTAATCCGCGTACTCAGCACCCCCGTCGAGAGAACGTCATTTTAATTACACACGCCTCATTAATAGCATTTATTCCTGCACTTTAGTATAATGTAACTAGAATTGTCGCCCAATCTTTGCTCCCTAATGTACAGCATTTTCACCATTCATCTGCATCTGTCTGGTAGGTCAGCATGAAAAGCCACGTTGCGTCATTTAATCTTCATTCCATGGCGTATGTGTGTGGCATGCTTAATTCTCTCAAAACGGCCACGAGTTAAACCAAAAAGAGAGGGACTGGGGCATTAAATACTCACAGATCTCCATACCCGCCAGTACCAGAAAACTACTTCCATCAGTTTTTCAGAACGCCACAAAAACGTATTTCATCCCCCATTTTTTTCATCGAGTTTATGTTTTTTCCCTGTCCCTTAATCCTCTCCTTTTCAACCACTTGACTATTCGCCATCTCCCACCCCACCGTCTCCCACCCCGAATTTTTTTTTTTTCCCCCCACCTTTTAATTTGAAATTTAATTACATTTAGTGAACGCTTGGGAACCGACTAAGGACCACGATGATCACGTCCGTTCCAACGTGAAACAACCATTCCAATTAACTATTCTCGTATTACGTAACAAGAGAAATTTAACGAAGAACCATTAAAGCACAGGGTTATTCGATTTCCGCGTGGTATTCTTTAGCAATTGAGGAGTGGTTTTGGATTGCCAGAGTGGCGGAGTTTTATGTTGTCATTTTGACGCAACGGTTTTTGATATTCTTGTAGGGCCAGCGTTATGAAGATTTATTTCATTCCTTTTTTACACGTTTCACGATTATCAGCTCATGTTTTTCCTTTTCGGTAATATTACCGGGAGATAGAAATAAGAGATGAAGTTTTTTGATGAGAGGAAAAAAGTTTGTAGATTCAACAAAACTGATCTCTTGATTCGAGAAATCTTATGGAATGAGCAATCCATTTTTATTTCCATCTAAATTTATTTCCTTTGTTATCTGATTACATTGGAGATTAACTTATGTCCTTGAGTGGACATTTATTAATAATGTTTTTAAGAAATAAATACAAACTTGAAATGAATGAAAAACTTTATTGAATTACGCGTCAATGGAATTACGGGAAATTATTTTCAACGTAATTTTGTCGTTATTAAAAATTTCAAGAGTATTATTGGAAATTTCAAGTGTAATTTCCTAGTATCGGGGTAAAAACTTTCATTAAACATTTTAATAAATGTTGGATGAAGGGTCAGTTGACGTGAATGAGAAAAAAGTGGAGACTGATTAAATACCGAGAGTGAATATGCCCTCGTGTGAGTACTCGCTGGTGTAAATAGCTTTTTTGGATATCTAGGTGGTTGTATGGCTTGTCTAACTGATGATTCCATTTTACGTTACTTTGGATATGTGTGTCAGATTGTCCAGATTTATTAGCCACACCTGTCTGGATATTGAAACACCGTTGGGGCTTTAATGCCAGAGCATTAGGCCAGCCTCATCATATGTATATAATTATTGTACTCCCCTGTCCAGATGATTAATGGCCTTGGGGAGTTGGGGAATATTTTTTTGAATATTCCACGCAATATGAGTCGAGGGAACTTTTTCTGTCTTATCATCCGAGAGAAGAGCAATTTCGTGCCATCTTTTATTAAAGAAATGACGCGACATTTTCTGTCTGGATTTATTCTGTCCAGTTGTATTGTATTTACAATCCGAGAATCCCGTCTAGACCATCAGAGCTTTTCTCCACTACATATATAAAAATTATATGTGAAACTTAAACCGCAGGAAAAGACGATTGACGTATTGTAATACGTGGAAATTATTTTCTGAATAATGAGGGAAATGTTTAGTTATTTTTTACACTCATCTTGTGTGAAATTATTTATGGAATGTAGAAAATTGGAGTCGTTAAATGAGTTGAACCTTTCAAGACATTAAATTAGTAATTTTTTCCTCTCGCGCCTATTTGTTTCTGAGAGTATTTGATTTTTATAATAAGTCATATAAATTCGGTTTTATTCAATTCAACGCGCATTGTTCAAAATTTCTTGACACTTCAGTCAAGAAATCGTCTGAATTTCTAATTATAAGACTTTTAATTAAATTTCTAATTTTTGAAAATTCCATCAAAAAATCCAGGAAATCGGGCCTTTCATTTTCAATGGTAACTGATTTTTTAATAAAAACTTGAATTTTCATTTTTATCATAAAAATTCGATATTGAATACAATCAAATTTTTAAAACCTTAAAACCATTAAAAAATAGAAATGACGAGATAAACAAAATAAAAATACACCCCAAACTAAATTACGAAAAAACAAAATAAAAATACACCCCAATCTAAATTACGAATAAACGAAATAAAAATACACCCAAATAATTGCTAAAATATATACTAAAATTACAATAAATTTCCAATATATTTTATATGTACTTTTTATCCACATTGTCTATTTTACGCACGCAGTTATTTTCAACACAGCAATTAATTCCTACACGCGGATTGGACGCTTCCAAATAGCGTGATATAATGATCACTATTTGGCAACCCAATTCCGTAATCTCCCAAACAACACCCTGTAAATCTCGATTTAATATGTTGATCAACTGTTGAAACAGTGGATAATAGGACCGAATGGAGCTCCACGGTGTAGAAATAAAATAGCAAATCGTTTAATACCATTTGTGACAAACTTTCCAAGTATACCACTTATTGCATCTAAAGTTTGTTTAGCCGAGGGATTACTATAATGCGGTGTACATACCCAACGATGAATTGCAGTCACAAATGGTGCACAAACATGAATGGAGAATTAGTTTGGTGGAGCTAGGGGGTGGGTTATACGAAACCCAAGCGAGTTTCCAAGGAGTGCTTTCAATTCAGATCGTTCAAATTACTGCCCTGAAACGTGACTCGTTGATAGACCGATGAAAATATCCTTGGAAGTGGAAACAATAATGCTGGGGAGAAGGTAAAAGCATCAGTAAACACTCAAGTGAGATGAATTCGATAAAGTATTTACTTTAGTAAGTGATTTTCATTGTATTGCTCTCATTTTATCATTTTATACAAAATTTCCCCGTTATATTTTAACAAATATGTTTCTGACATTTTTTGCAAAAATCATCACGAATTGATATTTCGATATTGAAACGTCAAAATTTTAGGAATGCCTCAATCGATGAAGACTGTAAATTCTCGGTTAATTATTAACCCAATTTCCATTTCTCTCATCAATGGCGCGATGTGGCTGAGGGAATTACAAGTCCGTGGAAAACTCTAGAATATTTTTCTAAAATTCAATTATTCTGTAAAAAATGTTGCGGAAAACCCATCGATGTAAGGCGCACTCAGCTTTCGCGTCAACTATTATCTCGAGAGGTAAAGATCGAAGAATAAGATCTCCATACGAAACGGAATCGGAAATTTTCCGTGACTTTCCGATAGAACAGTTTTCAGCGGCAATTTCCGTATTCTCCCCTTTCCACTTCCCCATTTTAAATTTTCTGTTCTAAGAAGTTCTTTTAAAAGGATAAAAAAAAACTATCTCCTGCATATCGAAATGTCACGATAAATATTGAGTAAACTCTTTTAGCCGGCATTCAACTCGTGTCAGTTCCCACGAGTGAACCTGAGATATACGATCCTCTTTTTACGATTATATCAGGCCACCCTGTGTTCCAAGAACCACCTGAATGATTTCTCACGTAGTTGCAATGGCAATGGGTTTTTTTCCATACGTGCGAAAGCACCGAGCTGATACTCAGCCTCACAACCTACATAAATATTTCAAATAAATATTGCATATTTATCCTCTCACGACGATCTTGGAAAACGTTAAAGTCAACATCAACTACTAGTGGCTTCTTAAAGGAACTCTGAGGGTATTTGATCTTTATTTCATGGTCCACATCTATGCACACTATCTTTTCCCCTCAGTCCAGTGTACTTTCAACGCTTCAAATATTCCATTTGTAAGCTTGGCTTGATGCAATTTATTTTTTAATCATTTTTCAAAACCACAAGTGAAAGAGCTTTTAAGAGAAATTTCATTCAGTTCTATACAAGCAGAATCAGTCGAATTTTATCGTATTATTAGAAAGTCCTAGCGAGTCTTTTTAGATGTGACTATTTTTATTTTATCATTGAATTGTATTTTTTTTTTTGTATATTCACGGATTTTTCTAAATTGATGGTCTTAATTCAGGAGTAATTTTTCAAGAATCTATTCTTGCTACTTATTTCAGTCCTGATTCAGCTGTCGGAGTATTCTCAACCTCATGGTGAAATCATCAATGATATTGAAAATTCAATTTCAATTAAGTAATTGAATCAAGTATTTATTGTCTTGTGGACTGTTAAATTTTTGGTTGTTGGAAATTTCAAACTCCCGTCTGTCAAATTCCAGAATTAATTTATCAAAAATGTATGAATAAAGGAGTTCTTTCTCTCACTTCCGGGTGAGTTGCTGAAATATTTTTAGAATGACGTTGAATAAAGGTAAATGGGCATTCTCCTTATAAACTCGTCAGGGCTCGCATCTCTTTACTCAAGCATCCACTCATCCTCTCCGTCTGCTCCTCCACTTGAGAATCAACCGCCATTTTCAAACGTAATTCTTTATTCTAAACTTCTGATTTCTCCACAACGTATCAGTCAGTGAGAAAGTTTACCGCAAAAAAAAAAAACTTTACTGTGAAAACTCGCGGGGCCATTTGAAATGCTCCCAGATGCGAATTGATAATGAAATCGATTCGTCTACCTCTCCCTACAGCTCAAGAAAATAGTATTCGGTAGATGAAACTTTTTTCCAGACTAGAAGAACCGAGTTTTATAAGTGAATTCACCGAGCAATAGAACTCGATTTATAAAAATATATATTTTTTAATGATAAAGGGGAGAGATAAAGTTTGAACTCGAAAGTTGGTACACGAGTTTTGGGAATTATTGAAGAAGTCTTATTGTTTTCAATGGAAAATTATGACATTTCAGTCAACAATTCTTGGAGAATAATTTCCCGGTGAAATTGCATGAAATAATTCACTCTCAACTGCTATTATCACGTTTCTACGTGCTTTTCTTATTCGGCACGAAGGGATATTCTTTTGAAAACTTCGGGGCTAAAACTGGAAAAATCGTAATCTACCGCTGATCATTTCCCTTCTCGAGGTGATTTTATTGTAGAGGTGGAGATTTGTTCGTGGGAAAATTTGTTCCAGGAAATTCTTCCCGCGGAATGTCTATTTATGTTTTGAATAATGAGAAACAACACGGGAATTAATTTACCAATTAACACACAGCAAGCTCGACATTTCCATAAAAGCAAGAAAAATAATGGAGAGAAAACCAACAGCAAAATTATTACATAAGAAATAATCATTATATGAAATGTATCTACTCGTGTGGTAAATCTGAATTTTTAATTATACCACGAGTGAAAGAATCGCACACAGCAAAAATTCTGAAGTTATTTGAAAAAACATTTACGACCGACGGAAATTTGCGGTTCCGACGAGCGATTTCCGGATAATTTTCTGGTGAAATGACGCGAGTAACCACACGATAAAAAGTACTTGAATCAAGAATAAAATCTGCTTGAAATAATTTTATTATTCTACTAATTGACTATAACTTACATATACTTAAATCAAATGTAGAATATTAATGTTAATTGGGGTATACTTTTGTTCTTACATTAAAAAAATAATAAATAAAAAATGAGAAAATGCTCTTACCGTTCTGTCTCCCAAATTCTTGACACGACACTTGAGCGTAGCAGACTTTCCAACGAGTGCAGTGACATTTTGAGAAGCCGATATATCGAAGTAGGGTCCACGATCGAGTGGCTCGAGTTCGAGATCCTCATGATTGTCCTCATCGTTATTGCAACGAGCAGGTCCCTGGACTGAACCAAACAGATAAAATAATCAGTGTGAGTTCCAGATTTTTCCTTTTCCATTGTTATCGTTAACATCGAGGATCAAAGAACGGACAATTGCATGTTTAAGCGACTCCCCGGGATATTGTACAATACAATGAGAGCGCATACGAAGGGATGAATCGAGTAGATGTTATGAAAAGGTCAAAAGGATTCCCCTCTAATGAAAAATATCCATTCCAAATGCTATTCATTGAACTGAGCTTGGAGTGCTCACATCAATGAATATGAATAATCCCTCCATAACCCTAGAACGAACATGGAATTCCTTCAATTCTCATGTTTATGAAATCCCTGCACATTGTCAGGTTCATACTCAAATAAATTGCAATCATTATCCTCCATGACCAGTTAATTGACAGTCCAACAAAAAAAAATCATTAAACAGTATTGAATGAGAACTGTTCTTTTTCAAACACGGAATCATATTTTCACCATAATCTCAATAATCTAAATGAAAAAAAACCTATATTTCAGATATTTTTGCATCTGCATTTATTTTTATTTCCATGCAGTATAATATGGAATTATAAACAAACGATATTTATTATTATGGAACATATGATGTGCAATTACCGATTACGGAGGTATATGGGGAAATTTGAAATTCACCGGCGGTACGGTAATTTAAAAATAAAAATAAAAATTCAGATAAAAATAAAAAAGATAACAAAAAACGAAAGTCTTTGACAAAATTCGAAATTTTTTGGAGTCGTAATTTTACATGAATTTTATCTACTCTTTTGCAGGTTGATGGCTTGGGAGGAGATCGGATGACTGGCATGCCTTCTCTCCCAGAAATTCCCCAAACTTCCAGGAAAATAATGGACAATTAGATTTTTTTTCAATTCCTACCTAAGCTCATTGTTTCAAACAAATGGAATGACTAACAAACGCTCCATTGCTGCGGTGAATTGGTACATGAAACTACAAACACATTCCGGATGTTATCACTGAACCATTTCAACGAAAGTTCGATATTAAACGGTCAATTGTCACCCACTCTGCATTCGCTTTTTTTGTGAAAAAAAAAACTATTTTAAGAGGATTTGTATTGATTGAATGGTCTCCATTATTGGACACTGGTGAATTCGCTTGTCAAGGTAATTACGTCTTATGAATAGCAAAATAATAAATGAAAAATTGAGTACTCGAATTACAAAGAGCAATTGTTATGCGTGAATTTTCTCATTTTTATTCAGAACATTTCGGGAAAATATAAATTAATTAGATGATCTAGATAATTGGACGATTATTTATGCTAATTAATTCCCGAAGTAACTCACGTATAAATGAGCTCGTTACGGTGATTACGTTCCATGAATTTCGAAATAATAACCCGATAAATAAAGGTGAGTAAATTGCTCGAATGCAATGAGAAATAAATTCAGAAAAATGAGTTGGCGTTTTTTTTCGGGAACCTGTAGCTTCGTGGGGTGTTAGTCCATTCTGCCCCGACAGTTCAATGAATCTATAGTAAAGATTTATTTCAACAAGTTTTCGCGGAATTTAGGTGGAGAGAAGAATTGGGTTTTGTCAGGAATACGGACAATATGTTTCACTGAAAAGGGCTCTTGATGTGATGAATCAATTTAGTTGTAGACAATAAGAGGAGTTTCTCCCTCAACTCAACAGCTTCTCTGGGAACAATTGGTTTAGCAGGAAAATGATACATCCTCCGAGTTTCTACACGAAATTACGTAAGGATCTCGACAATGGCGCGAAATGAGAAAATTAAAGCTTCATTGATGGATGATAAATAATTAGTAGTTGGAATTTCGTGGAAAATTAGAATTTTTGTAGGTGTAATCAATCAAAACCGTCAGTTCTATAATATTTATAGAAATATATATTCTATAATAATATATATTCTATAATATTTATATTTAAAAGTTTGAATTGATCTTCCGCTTGAAACTGCCATGGACGGAAGAATTTTTATGGAATTGTCAAAAAATTTCCCGATTTTTTTTACTTTTCGTGAATTTTGCACAGGATTTGCACAGAAAAGCAATGGAATATTCACCTTTTTTTCCATGCACTAATTGCAATTATGTCCATGAAATAAATAATATTATCGAGACGAGTATATAATTTAATATTTATTTTTATTTATTTAATATTTATATAATTTTTCTGCGAGATTAAAAACGAAAAATTCGGGAGCTGAAGTTGAATGCAAAATTCGGAATATGATATTTCAAAATTTGATAGTTTGACGCTTGGAAAATTCACGCCCAATGTTGTTTCCAATCGGAATACTGTAGTCTAATCGTGCAGAATCCGAATGGAGAAATAATCCGACTATAATACCACTCGTACTCTAAAATGAACGGGATGCTCGAAGCACTTGTGGTATTACTACTGAAAATTGGAGTGAATTCATGTTGATACTCATTCAGCAATTCAGCTTATTCTTAAATAATGCAGAAGCCCGCAACTACCACTACCTGTTTGTCTAAAATTCAAATAAAAACTCTTTATTTCCGAGTTTCCCCATAACTGTAACAAGCAATTGCTTTTGGAATTCACCTTAATTTCCTCATTAATTTATTATGTTTCAACAACACGTTTGTCTGCTATCATACTAAATAATAATAATATCATTTTATTACACCGTAAAAATCCCATTTTATTCAAATAGCAACAAAGCCGTTCTCTCAATTTTTTTTACGAGATTCTCTTGGATTTCTCATTGATTTATAATTTCTTGAGTTATAAACAATTAAATCGTAATTGAGATGTTGAGAAACTATTCTATCGAGAACCCCTTTTCCCCAATTTCTGGTGAATAATTCGTGAATGGTCACTTGCAAAACGCCAGAGTAAATTTTATTAAATATTTGGCTCCGTGTGTGCGACGAAAAACCGATGATCGTTAAAATTTTCCGCTCCGTATTCCTCAACCCCACGCCATGAAAAAAAAATCCAAAAACTTCACAATTACAAGACCCCCATCGGCCTAAACATTGTGTAATAATGAGTCAATGATAATTATTATTGATATCATCACAGAGATATTCGTGTTAATATTTGATAAAATAATCTGCCACTCCAACAAAATTCGAATTTTATGCGCAATTTTGACTGCGCAGTGCGTAATTTCTACTGCGATTTTTGATTCAAAAAATGTCTATTACGAAACGTCAGTGTAAATTTTGTTAAATGTTCAATGAAATGTGATAATCCTCTGACTTTCCCTCTCAATACCGCACAGCTCCCGACGCAACAAAAAAAAATCTACTTGACAACTTGACACTCAAAAAAAACCCGCACTGCCCTAAATATCCTACAATAATAAATCATGAATCAATGACCGGCCGAAAAACTGGTATTTCCAAAACATTGAATTTCTATTTGAACAAACTATTCTAACTAAAAGAAAGAACTCAAAGAAGTTATTTCCCTGTTCTCCACAAAAACCGGTGATCCTCCAAATTTCCCTCTCATTACCCCCGAAATTTCACCCCTGAAAACACCTGCCAAGTCCTCAGGCAACACCACACCCACGAAACACCCCCGACACTCCATGTCCAAAACCCAGACTTTAATTAACACATCACGATAATGAGCCCCTTTCCCCGCAAATCCCGAAGCAATAATCGAAACGAGAAAAAAGTGTCATAAACACCGGAGACCCAAGCGTATCCCGAAACAGGAGTGCTGTAGGCAGCTTAATTAATGAATATCCCGGTGCACCATGACTATCACATTTGCCAAACTGACCAGACTCCCCAATCAGGGGTCCAATTGATCATTGGAAAACGTATCGAATTACACCTCCACCCCCAGGCAAATAATAACCACCCGGGATTGACGCAACCGAGTGAGCAAATGCGATCCATTTGAGGCAACAAATCCCACTTAAACGAGAAGTACCACCCCACCACCCAACCACCCCCTAATTTCCCACCAAAATTCCCCTCCCCCGTGAAGATCAACATAAATATTCTCAGTGACTTACCAGCGAACAGAAGCCCCAGAATGAACAGTAAACCCCTCATTTTTCATCAGCTCTCATTCCTCACCTCCCCCAACACTTTTCACCCCGAGTTGTTCTCTATTTCCACTATAAAATTATCTCCAGTCTCAGATTGACGCCACGAGAAATCGCCATATCTCTATCCTCATCACCATCCCCATCACAATTTTCATCGTCACCCCCTAGGGACCTGAGGGACAGGTAAACCACAATCGATGAATTTTACCCCCACTAAATTTCACCGCACCACCTCAAACTCAATTCCCGTTAAATTTTCACTGATACTTCACGACACATTTACCCACCCCCTTTACCCCTGTCCCCCATGGCCAACGAACGTTAACTTCCACCTTTAAACTGCCCCCCCCTACCCAGAAGTTTGTAATTGTTTCCAAGTCACAGGATCGGCAACTTGTTAGTCACATTTGTGGCTCAGGTGCCGCGGATGTGACATTCAATTACTATCGATTTATCCCCCAAAAAATGAAGTATTATCGTTAAAATATCGTGGTGAATTTGCCTTGATGTCGTGGGATATCTACTGGTTAATGTATTACGTTAATTGGGTAATGAATTACCAGTTATCGGGGGATAGGTTCATTCTCGGGATAGGGCGTACTCGTAGATTTCTCGTTGTCACGCACCCGTGCAGTCAGCACTCACGTAAATAAACACACCAGGATATATGAGGGTCGGACGTGTCTGATCGTACGACGGCTTTATCCCTTGATAAGTTCCAGGGGTGAATTAATGGGGTTATTGGCTGTTTATTGGGCGATTAAATTGTCCAATGGAGTTCGATTGTGTTTACGACGATGACGACCAACGTTTGCACTGTAACACCGCACTTCAAGATTCCTCAATATCCACGGGGGCTCATTAACTTTGTATTGCTGGTTTTATTATTCAAATCCTATTAAACAAATTGATCACTCGATTATACATTAATCGAATTCACTGTGTCCACTCCTTAAATTATTCATTATCCCATCATGTTCACTCTCATTTCTTATTATTCATAATTATTCATAATTATTCCTTATTATTCCTCATGATCCCTCATGATTCCTCATTATTCCTCATTATTCATTATTATTCCATATTATTAATTATCACTATTTATTTTAAGAAATTGATGAAACGATTATCACTGGTTTAATGTGGGTGCACTTTATCGATTGCTGTGAGGGAATTATTTAAATGTAATAAATTGTTATTGTTGAAGGGAGTGCGCGGGTTATTATCGGGTTGAGGGGTGAATCCGGATTTTCACTTAATTGCGTGGTCGAAGGCTCGAGCGAGACTGGAGCGCGAGATGCGATGAGGCGATGCCACCCCCCGACCCCCAGACTGGGGGGGGTTCGCCCACTGGCATTCGCCGGGGGTGGGAGGTCGGTGGGAGGAGGGGGGCGCTGAGCGAGGTAGAGGGGTGTGGGGCGCATGAGCGGTAAAATTCTCACGCAGCATTCAGTGTCCATCCCTGCCACGAAAGTTCGTTATATTGGGATTTTCTTTTTATTTATTTATTTTTTTTTTCGCCTTTTTCAAGGGGTTGAAAAAAAATGAAAAATCAGCCGAGCGGTTTTCCAGAGGAAGAATTCTTTGTCGACATTTTCCAAATTTTTTTCCGCCATTCCGCAGCAGGGAACAAGTGGATTCATTAATTTTTTTGACACACCGCGGTGAGGGATCATCAAAGCATTTTTTTTTTTTTGAGTGGCAAGACCAGTTCGGGTGATCGGATGGAAATTGGAGGATGGATTTTTGACGGATTTTTAATAAAATTTCACTGCAATTTTTACACAAACGTCAATTGTCTTCTGGGGTATTACGACCTGCACTAGTTCACGCTAATCGCGGGGAATTTAATGAATTTACTTTTTGCGTTTTACGAAGTCGCGGAAGCTGGGATAATTAGTTCTAGTAATTGAGGGTGGGGGTTTCGGGAGTGGGAAAAATGTTGAAAAGTTGGGGATGTAATTATATGGCCAATTGGAATTCCTTGTAAGGCGGTGGGGGTTGTAATAGAGTTTTGCTAATAAAGGCGGGGGTGGGCAATCTACAAGACGGATGAGGATACCACACTGAGGTTGGTTTTGCGGCTGGCGCATCGTGCATTGCGGCTTTTGATCCCCATGTTACGAAAATCTTGGAAATATTTTCGGGAGATTAAGGGTAAACATGGCCATCTTTTTCAGGAGTTGGAATGAAATTTATGTCGGAGGGGAAATTTAATCGGGAGACTTCTAAGTTCAAAGTTTACAGATTTTTCGGAATTATATGGAGTGCTAATTGCAGATACTTCGGGGGGAAGTAAATCCCTTCGTACATCTTCCCGGTTTTGCCGAGGAATGGAGAATGTCGAAAATGAAGACTACTACTGAAATTTAGATTTTGAGTGACTCAACATGATTTATCTTTTTTTTTTGGAACCCCCGGGGTATTGGATACTGTCGGAAATTTTTTAATAATTATTATTTAATAATTTGTGGTGGAATTCACGCTGACTTTTCATTTAATCGATCATTATTTTGTCTTTCAATTTTAGAAAGAAATGTAATTTTGTATGAAGCAGAGAGACAATGTTTTGGAGTAAAAGCTTCACATAATATTGCGGACTTTTTTACGTCAGGATAAGTTTTACTATCAATTTTTCTACATGCATGTGCTAGTAAAATTTTATGAATTCATACGCGGAGTAAAAAGAGGAGAAAAATTAGTGCCCCAGCACCTGAAACTCGGTTGAAACAGCATTTCCCAGCAAAATTTACGGCAAAACACGAAGAAAATTACTCTGGCTGCACTACTTTTTCGTACAAACGAAATAATGAAAAATCTAGATACAAATTTTTGCGCAGCGCACTGAAACGGGAGAGTACTGCTGAATTTCCCTGGAATTACTGCATTACAAAATTGCGAGAGACCTTCTCTGTCATTTTCAGCTGGGATACCGCGAAAACACTGCACAGAGAGAAAAAGTTTCTTGATATTGAGGAAAAAAATTCCCATGTCAGACAAGAGCTTTCCAGAATAAAAAAAAAACAGTTTTTTCAATTCCAAAACTTTCACAAATCCAGAAATCTTTTTTCTGGCATGCGTGAAAATTTTCCTGAATCGAGAAAATTTTTCTCTGAAATCAAAAATAAGTCTTGCGGAGTCAAGGGAATAGTTTTCGTGAATCTAGAAACTTCTTTTCTAACTTCCAAAAACTTTCCTCTGTGTAACAACTCGTAAACTTTACTATCCCAGACACTTAGAATTCAGTTCACAAAATCTCACCAGTAAATTAGTAATAATACCAACACCACTGGTAATTTTTCCAAGATTTTTAATAAAAATGGTTGAACGTGTACAAATAGAAAGGAGTGGCCAGAATATTCTTCCCCATTCTTAACAAATGTCAGGAAGATCGTTTAAAGCAAGTTCGGTTGTAGTGCAGAGCAATTTATCTAAAAATTTATCTCCGTGCAGTACTCAACCCCTATCTATTTTAAACGACCCCAAGATACTTTCCACTCGAAGAGACAGCCCATAGAATTTGATACAATTGTCCCAACCTATTTATCCCCGACAACCGTCTTCCCTCGCCTCAATATTTATTTTCCCTCACCAGTATCTCGCAAAACAATAGCTCTTTGGATACCACAGCTGGAACAAATTCTCCCGGCCAAATCACTCTGGTACCGACGATCAAATGGAATTAACGTTCGATCTGTATTGCGGATGTACGTCGCAACAAAAGGAGTAACTTGAAGAGGGCCAGGCATCACGTACCCGTCCTCAATAACGATCGACCTTTTTCCATTTCCAATACGACGATGAAAAAAAAACCCGAGCAAAAAAGGAAAAATAACTTGAATTTACTTCATCATCTTCATCAAAAGAAAATGCCTCCTTCGATTTTCGTTCGGTCTCATGCAATGGGGATGGGGTATTATTTTTTTTTTTTTCGGAGAAAACCATCGGTGCAATTATCTCGTTAATGAAAAGCCCAATGAAATTGGAGTGAAGCCCTTTGTGATGCAAGATACCGTCTGAATACAAAGTAGAGCCTCAAGTGAGACATGAGCAAGTGTTGGTCTGATGGAACGTAGTCTCATCCCCCTTTCTCCACTGGTTGGGTGAATTTCAACCCACGTACCTCGAGAAATCTGAGATCTTTTGGATGACCTAAATTCAAACGCCTCCTGCCAGTAGATTTCAGACGCCTTCAGCGTCTATTGCATTTGAAATTATTGGAGTGAGGGGTAGAATTTATGAAGTTGCTGCCTCGGGATACTTTTTCAACCCCTGAGACATCTGTCTATGGGATAATTCCATTTCTTGGATTGGAAGTTGAAACTCTTGTGGTAAAACAGAAATACCTCTTGCCTTCTGTTTCGTGGGGACGTTTTATTGAGATGACGCCTCGTACACGTGGATATCATTTGTTAACGTCAGGGTAGGGGTGGTCGGGAGGAAGGGGGTGGATACGTGGTTTTGGGAGGGTACGATAAGGGTTTATTGGGTGCTCGCCTGCACTTTCCAGAATACCCTGGTAACTTTATGGAGGCCAACCCAAATGGAGATTGTATCGGCATGCTTTTACGTGGCCTTTTCGGACTATTTTCACTTCTCAATTGATAACTCGCGTTATTCAATGACTTCTCCTCGATTACCTCAATTTCCAGAGCTACCCTGATGATCCAATTCTCTCCTTCAATGACGAATTGATTAATATGTGCTCTGTCTTCATATTGAAAAATTAGAGATTTCTTCTTCTGTCCTTTTGTTCTAGTAATTATATTTTTATATCACTGTATTTTACAAAAAGTTTAAATATGTAATTTTTTAATGGCTTTTCTAGATTGTATACTGATGCAATAATGATTTTTTATTGCCAATGAAATTTATTTGTTGAAACGTTATTGTTTCGTAATCTCCGTTAATTGGGCGTGAATTAATTGGGTATCGGGTTCATTCGAGAAAATTGGGATTTTCAATGATATAATCATTTTTTAGAATTAATACCATCGAAGATTCAACTTGGCAATGGTTTAATGGATTATTCTCATAGCGTGCTAATGTGAAATTGTAATTGGAGAGGAGGTTTTTAAAAACACAGTGGAATTCAATCAATAATTACGTCGGCTGTGGCTTTTAAAAATATGAATACTCCACCGGTAAAACAGGGATTGGTAGTCTCCCACAGGCGTGAGCAAGTCGATCGGGATTGAAACATGTACTTGTGAAAATCCATCTGTCTGAGAGTGACGTGGCTGTTATTTGTTGTTGATTGATTTTTTGAAAAATCAAGTTTATCAATATTTATCCACCATGGACAGTAGTTTGAGAAATTGTTTGAAGTTACTCCACGAGAATGACAGTGAAATCAAGAAGAATGCACTACATGTACTTTGGGAGCTCTGTGAGAATATTATTAAAAATCCACAGGAGCCAAGGTATCGAAGAATTAGAGTTGCTAATCCAGTGATTGCTGAAAAATTACTTCCGGCTAATGGAGCTGTCGAGTGCCTCTTTGAAATTGGATTTCAGGAAGTAAGTCCACAATAATTTTGGTTACATTCCCTAATTCCGAGACTCAAAGACAAATCCGAATGGATATTTATAGATTTTTAATCGATGGATTTGTCAAAGATACCAAGTACGCAGTTTAGTCCAGTGATATGAATTATTCATCATCTTCATATTTATCTCTGAAAATAAAAACATTTCTCTAGATAAATTTCTACTAGTCAACTCTGTAATAATAAAATGCAGTGATTGACATGATGGGAGTTATATCTAGACATTTTCAAATTTTCTTCATTTTTGTACAGATTTAAATATAATTGGAATATTTTATTTAATTCAGTCGTCAATGAGATTCGCCATGAAAACTTTCGATCTATGATGAACACTTTAAAGAAATTTTTAGTAGCTGATTAAATTGTCGACAAAAAAGTCGTTTGACATTTTATTCTAAAATCAATAGTTTTTATAATAATCGAAATCTAACGGACGGTAAAATTCGACTGACCTCACTCTACCTTTTCATCACTCGAACAAAAGTTTGAGATAGATAAATGAATATACGATAGTGGAAAGACAAAGGTTCCACCAAATAATAGAACAATATCTCTCGTTCACGGCTGAATAATTCTCTAAATTGCAGGATGGAGAATTTTTCTCACTGCCAACAGACAGTCCACTGCCTCGAATACGTGAGATCCAACGTCTTCTGCGAGAAATCCAAACCCAGAAGCCAATATCCTCACCACAACCAGCAGCTCCAGCAGTAAAATCAACGGGAGCAAGACCAAAGGATCCCCCAGTACCAAATTTCCTGCAGCAAATTGAAAATATGTTTGACAGCGTCCTGGAATACGAAGATCAAGACCTCCAGGAAATGACTCGTCACATGGTGCCTATCACAGATCTCAAATTGCGGGCAATGAAGCGCATGAGAGCACTGCAAAGAGATCTGAAACAAAGGGAGGAGACAGAAGGAGAAACGGAAAAAGAGAAAACTGGAATTGAAAATGATATGGGGATAGAGGATCTCCTGCTTGGTGAGCTTATGGCCTGGTTCAAGAATGATTTTTTCACGTGGTTCACCACCATAAAGTGCAGCTCCTGCTCGACTAACTGCAAGTATAATAGGACTGAGTTCCAACGGCGGTCAAATGTCTCGAGAATCGAAATTTACAAATGCGAATCATGTGAGACTGAGGAGGAATTTCCGAGGTATACGAATCCTAGGATGGTATTGGCCAATCGAAAGGGACGGTGTGGGGAGTGGGCCACTTGCTTCACCCTCATCTGCAGAGCTTTTTCTTATGATGCTAGACTTGTTCATGATAAGACTGATCACGTGTGGACAGAGGTGAGAAATTAATTC
Organism: Fopius arisanus; assembly: GCF_000806365.1. Lineage (NCBI taxonomy): Eukaryota > Metazoa > Arthropoda > Insecta > Hymenoptera > Braconidae > Fopius > Fopius arisanus. The sequence continues at coordinate 86,208 of NW_011887841.1, forward strand.
AATGATCCAGTGAGATAAATCCAATTCCACAATTTTATCAAATATCAATTGATATTCAAGCAATGGATCTTAGAAGAAAGTTTGAGGAAATCTTTTTGTTGGAAATTTCAAGGGCTGCAAAAATGTACTTCAGTGGTTTTTTGATTTTGAGAATTTTTTATTACTGCAGGTTTGGTCAGTTGCTGGGAACAGATGGATTCACGCAGATCCCTGCGAAAACACTCTAGACCGACCTCTCCTCTACGAGAAAGGATGGAAGAAAAAATTATCCTACATAATTGCCTATTCTAGGGACGAAATTCAAGACGTGACGTGGCGTTACACAAGGGACCAGCCTTCGGTGATGAAACGTAGAAACTTATGCACCGAGGAAGACCTCGCTGAATTCCTCTGGCGTCTCAATGAGAAACGCCAGAGTAATCCAGGATACAGTCAAGTTAGGAAGAAATATGTTGTTAATAGGAGGCTCATGGAATTGGCGGAATTTCTCAGACTACCTGGTCAGCCTGATAACGATGATAACGAGTATGGGGGGAGGATTTCAGGAGATGCTGCCTGGAGAAGTGCACGAGGGGAAATATCAGTAAGTTAATTCACTGCAAGCACTGAACAATCCATTTTTCTTATTAAATACTAGCATGTAAAACTAGTAAACACTTCATAAATCTATTTTCATCAACTGTTAAATTTTCGGGAATATGAATTTTTTTTTCACTGTCCAGGACGAAAATAAATCCCACATATGGAAAATTCCAGAAGGCATCAATAGTTACCTCCTGCGCTTGTACCTCGTAAAAGATTACTACGAGATTCAAGATGAGGAAGGTAAACTTTTTGAGAAACTGGAAGGCTGGCGAGAGGGTACAGCGAAAGCCAAAGGACTGTTCAGAAATGTGGAAAACGACTGGCAGATGGTATACGTTTGCAGAAGTCCAGGTGTCGACCTGGGGAGCATCACCTGGAGTTTCGAAATATGTGATAAATCCGAGGAATTTCAAATAGAATGCTTCAAAATATCCTCGACAACGGCATTGTTCCACGGTGCCTCAATAAAGTGGAAAATTCAGGGAATAACTCAGCAAAATAAAACAATCACAATAACACTGGACAATTCGAAACCCATGAGCACAAGTGCATTAAAAGATGCCAAAAGAATAAACATCATTGCCGATTTATCTGGTGGTAGTGGCGATGCATATTGGCAACACGCACAACTCTTTCGTCATAGTTTAGATGACATCGACGAGTGTTCCCTATCAATATCCTTCGAGTTATCACAAAATTAAAGCCATCAATAGACGTCACACATTCTGTATTCATTTAAAATCATGTTCACATCATGAACTATCGTTTACAGCTATTTACATTGTTTCTGTTTTATCTTATACTGTTATATTTATGTCATCTGTGCAGTGTCGTGCACTGTGGCGTGTAAAATACAAAAAAAAAACATTATTTATGTACACCGGACTACGACATAATACCACTGAATGTCCCGATAAATATTCCGCAACACTCTCACCCAAGTCTATTAATCCTACGTAAAAATTCACTCAATTCTTTCCTGTTCACCTTTTTTACACATCGAGTTTAAACCTCATATGAATATTTTTTCTCCGAGAAAAGAAATGGAAATTCTCCTCCTTAAAAAAAACATTCAATGTTTTCCTCTTATCGTCAATTAAATGGCAAGTATTGTACCCTCAGTATTGTCCCATTAAATCCTTAATATCATTACACAACATGGCAAAATCAGGTCGCTGATGGCTCTGAAGATGCCAACAGGGATACATGAGCTTAACATAAACAGTCTGAGGACAATTGGGTGGACAGGGTAACCGGGTGCCTCTCTCGAGAGCCTCAAGGAGTTCAGCTGAGCCCTCCTCTTCGTTCTCTCCAGTACCCCTGACTCCAGGAAGTTTGGGATCTTCACCAAGCCCAAATGTCTCGAACATAGTCACACCGAAAGACCACACATCAGACTTAGACGAGAACTTGCCATCCCTGAGGCTCTCCGGTGCGTACCACTTGATGGGCAAATCCCTATTAGTCTGAAGAATATAATAATCATTCTTCCCAGTGACCTGAGCCAGCCCAAAGTCACTTATCTTCACCCTGTTTTCATCAGCCACGAGAATATTTCTGGCAGCCAGATCCCTGTGCACGATGCTTATCGTCCCGAGGTAATCCATCCCTGTAGCAATGTCCAGAGCAAATCCCAGAAGTCTCTTGTGAGTGAGAGTTTCCCTGTGGATGGCGAGATAACTCTGGAGAGATCCATGCTTAACGAATTCCATCACCAAACAAACCTCAGGCTCGGAAATAACACCAAGAATCTCCACGACGTTCTGATGCTTCAGAGTCTTCATGATCTCGATTTCCCTCTCAAAATCCCTGAGATCCGCCTCGAGGGCTCGAGTTTTGAGTTTCTTGACAGCTACCTGCTGAGGCTCAGTATCCTTTCCATTATCCCTCTCTAAAGTACCTCTGTAAACTTCCCCATAGAACCCCTGGCCGATCCTCCCCTGGAGAATAACATTACAGTCGACGTCGAGCTCGAATATCCCCTGCATTTGGCCTAAGGGTCCTCCATTGTGGGCTGAGCCTGTTGATGACACATCATGAGGTGCACCGACTCCACCGTTCTCTGCCAACCAGCCCAGATATGCTGAGAGCTCCTCCTCTGCCTCGTGATCGGTTTCTGAGAGTCTAATCAATCGTCCACTGTCATCTGGGTCATCCCACGGGAGACTTGTCCTGTCTGTAAAAATACTACTGGCTCTTGACTCACAATCAGATGATGAGTTGTTCTCAATAGCCTCAGAATCCTCATCATCATCCTCGATTCTTGAATTATCATTGAAGAGCTTGGGAAAGGCTGTGGCGTAAGAGTGAGTCCTCCTGGAGTTGTACACCTGATAAAGAATACCATTAATATCTCTCATGATGGCTTGTGGGCGTTTCGGGAGACTCTCAGGTTCTCCCCAGCACTCGGTCATCAGCTTGTAGACGTCTGTAGGACATCCATTGGGCATTGGGAGGCGTTTTCCACTGGCGTAAAATTTTTTCACTGATTCGATGTCTCTATGGCTAGGAAGGATAGCCCCTCTCGAGAATATTTGCCAGAGAGTAGTGCCTAGGGCCCACACATCAGCTCGAGAACTTCTGCGTGCTGAATCTGGATTCAGATAACACTCTGGAGGCAACCAGTGGACGTCTGCTGGTGTATAACTGTACATTCCTGGATCAGCGAGTTTTACGATGAAGCTGTTCTCTGTGTGGGCATGAACGAGGAGCTTTCGACATCGTATATTCCCATGAACTACTCCACTTTCTTCCAGACACCAAACAGCAGTTGCCAATCCAGCAGCAGCTTCAACCAGATCAACTGTTTTCACAGTCTGGGGTGAATTATTCCTCAGGTAGACGTCCAGAGGCCCATGTTTCACCAGCTCCATAACCATTCCCACAGCAGGTGCCACCGTCAGTCCATACAATCTTACAAGGGAGCCAGACCTCAGCTGTCCCCACCTCGATGCCATCTGCAGGAATTCCCTCGTCAGCCTGGACTCCTCTTCCTTCAACACTTTAATGGCAGCCTCCAGTTTCTTCCCTTTCTTTACCCTCCACATGGCTCTGTACAAGGTCGTGGGTGAATTCCGGACTTCTCCATTTTCACAGCTCTTGGGGAACGGTTGGGCTTTGTAAATCTGCAACTGCTGGGGTGTTATGCATCTTGGATCACCCTCGAGCAACGAGGCAATCACATCCTCATCCGCGGCAACGTCACTACCAACTCCCTCCACAGCACAGATCAGCAGGGGGGAACGATCGTATTCAGAGGGTGGAAGGCACTCTGAGAGGTACAGTGAGCCCTCTGGATCGTGATGAGAGGCTATCACCTGGCTCAGAGAGTGATAAACCTTGACAGAATCCGAGAGTACGAACTCCTCAGGCGCTAGCTGCTCAATCTTATGAGTTCTGGGCTTGCAATCCTTGCCACAAGCATCCAAATAGTAAACATTGTACTTTGTTTCACTCTCTCGGAGAATAAATGTGCCAGTCCTGTTCGAGCGTTTCTCCTCGAGTTTAGCATACGAGAACTCACCACCAACAGGTCCGTGACATTTTAATTTCAGTAATCTCTCCAGACTAGGAGTAACGACATCCCGGCAGAGATTGAACGTCCACTTCACTGCTAGTCTGTAGTAACCATCGAGGGCTGAGACGAATGACGTCAGGAGGGCATTCGTCGAGAATTTCAGGTAAGAGGGGATACCGTTCTTCCTGGAAACCTCCACCGTGCTATCTTGTCTGATGGAGACAAAGCAGAGGTCCTCGATGGCACAGAGAGACGTCCACTGACCATTCTCAGTCTCACAATAAGTTACTTCGACAGAGTTCACTCGTAAGAGAACTCTCGAGGGTGGATTTGGAATGCCCTTGTCCATCAGGGCTTTGTACTCCTCGTAAGGGTAATTGGGAGCCATTATCTGGAACTGATTGAGGTACTGCTCCTTCACGTATGAAGCATCTGGTCCAGATATCTTGGAGAGCGCCTGGTGAATGGGTTTTTTTATAAAAAATGAGTGGCGTTTGATGCACTCTTTGGGTATGTACTTTTTATATTCCGATTCCACTATTTCTCGAGGAACATCCTTCTCCAGCATCACTCGGTACATGTCACTGACCCCCAGGCCAATCAGCTCGCGTTTGTGGCGCTCGTAGATTATGTCTGGGACTTTATTGTCGAGGACGTCACATCGGGCCTGTTGGAAGTAATAGTCGTAGGCCTTGGGGTCGATTTTTTTCAGTCTTTGCAGGGTGGAGGGTTTGAATCTCAGACGAAATTCAAATTTCACTTTGTCCTTGGAGTCTAGTTTGTAACCTGGGGGATACCACAGGCGCGTTGAACGATTACGGAGGGCGAAGAGGTGTCTGGCAACTGGTCCTATCTCAAGTGTTTTGCATACCTGAAAAAAAAATTAAAAAACTTTTGTCCAGAATTGAATCAGCTATGAAAAAACCAATTAATGTTTTTATTTTGAATCCATAGTCTTCGATTGAAATCAGTGCTGCAAAAATTTTTTCACAAAAGTTTCGCTATCTCAATCAATATCTTGGTATTCGACGATATCAGGAGCTCAAGTAGGATTGATTTATCATATTTCTTCTCTACATAAAAACTGAACTAGAAATAATCTTGAAAGATGCTTATCTATGACTAGAACGTTTTCTGAATTAAAAAAAAAAATATTTACGATAAAAATTCTAGAGACATCGAGAATCCATAAAATTCCTGGATGTTACCTTTATGCACAAATCCTCAACAGTCCATCCTGGTGAGAAGGTGATATTCAAGACTTTGCTCTCATTCACCAGGACAACCGTTGCCACCTTATTCTCCTCCATCTTCCTCTCAAGAACCATAAATTCACTATTCCATATAAAAGCCTGACTCTTTAAAATTGTTTACGTTATCGAGTTATACTGCACTGTCTCCATGATGCTATTTTTGGAGGTTAAAAAACATTGGAACTGTCCGAGCTGTCCGCCAAAGACGATTGACTAAAGTAGAGACTCAGTTCTGGGGGTTGGACTTGATTAAGGGTCACATGGGGGCAAAAAATTCAAGTGACTCCATAAAATTGTTAAATTTCAGTGAATATCAATTTCGTAACGCAGAAAATAACATTCACCCTGTCAACTGGTCCCTCTGATAGCGGACTGTTACTGAGGCAGTTACCGAGTCGGTTGACGAGCAGACACCCCATTGTGTGTGGCGTCCTCCTTCTCTTGGGATGCAGTACTACGATGCCGCTGAGGTCACTCCAACCCCCAGAACTGAGCCTCTACTTTAGCCAATCCTCTTTGCTGTCCGCATTCATGACAGAGAGGACAGAATGTCATAAAGATGAAGCTTTAAATTTTCACAAGACAGAGACAGCGGCAACAAGTTTACCGAATCGGTTTACCGCATTATTTCTCTCCATTCAAATAATTATTGATAAGTTTTTACAGCGGTTTTCCCATCCACAAATAGAATGGTAAGTTGTTAACCAATTTTATCGAGTATCAAACTGTTCTCAGGAGATCATTCCGGAGGAATTTGTACAGATGGTTGTATTTTTGGGAAAAGAGTTAGGTTATGATGGAAATGCATTGTCATCGAGGTGTATTTTCCCTTCTGAATAAATGATATTCAGGAAATAATCCAGAGAAATCAAAGAAATGGTTAAATAATCGTTTCTGTTCCTGGAGACATTCCAGTAATTTTGGGGAATATGAAATTTGTAGAAAAAAAATGGCCTGGCATATAATTGAATGTCATAGAATGTATGATTCTTAAGATCTGTCATTTTTTGATAAGTTAATTTTTCAATAGTATTCTTAAGACTCAGCTTCATGAAGAAAAAATCGTTAACGATTTTCAGGCACGTAGATATGACACCAGAACAACAATCTTCTCTCCAGAAGGTCGTCTGTACCAAGTGGAGTACGCCATGGAGGCTATAAGTCACGCAGGAACTTGTCTAGGTATGATTATGCAAATTAATCAATTCTCATTCCCACCGATCTTTTAATGTTTAATTATTGTTTACGAGTTGAATGTATATGAAATCACCTGTGGATGAATAAATTCATTTTTGAGAAAAAGTCGCCTTCCTCCCTCAAAGATCCCTAATCGCCTCCTGGGATTATGGCGAAACCAAAATTTTAATATTGCTACGTCAATGCAGTCGTTGAGACTCAATATTTATTTATTTATTATTAATGAATATTATTTTCAGTTGATTTATAATTCAGGATTGGAAGAGATACGCAATATTTAAAAACAATTATACCAGCAGTAATTATCCGTTCATTACCTTAGTAACTTCAATAAAAATATCTACTCAGGTATCCTAGCGAATGATGGCATCCTCCTGGCAGCTGAGAGGAGGAACACCAACAAACTCCTGGACGAAGTGTTCTTCTCCGAGAAAATCTACAAACTGAATGAGGACGTGGTGTGCTCAGTGGCTGGAATCACATCCGATGCCAACGTCTTGACGAATGAGCTTCGTCTCATTGGCCAGAGGTACCTTCTGCAGTACGGAGAAACTATTCCCTGCGAGCAGCTCGTCTCCTGGCTGTGTGATGTCAAACAGGCGTACACTCAATTCGGTGGTAAAAGACCATTCGGTGTATCCATCCTGTACATGGGCTGGGACAGACACTACGGCTATCAACTGTATCAGTCTGACCCCAGTGGCAATTATGGAGGGTGGAAGGCCACTTGCATTGGGAATAATTCAGCTGCTGCTATTTCCTCGTTAAAGCAGGAGTACAAGGAGGGAGAGACTACCCTCAAGGATGCTCAGGCACTTGCCATCAAGGTTCTCTCTAAGACTCTTGATATGACTAAACTCACAGCTGAGAAAGGTAAATAATAATAAAATAAGGCTAAAATTTGAGTTTTTAAACCTCTCTTCCTTCTCTGAAATATTTTACCACTTCCAATAAAAAAGTGGAAACAATAAATCTTCAAATGGATCGGCAATATATTTATTTCAATACAAGTTAAACCAGAAATTAAAGCCAATTAACAAATTGGTGTCCAATTCAAAATATTTATGGGTTTAATCTGATACTTTTGTTTTTAATGAGGTGGATAATAATACACACAAAAGAGAGCATTTCCTAAAAAAAAAAGACTCATTTCGTTCATTATATTGGATGCAAGAATATTCTTGAATTTTTTAGACATTTTCAAAATCTATTTTAGGTGAAAAAATTAACTGGGAGACAAATCATAATTGACAATAATAATTATATCGTCCTTCTATCGTTTTTCAAGCTGAATGAATTATTGATGAATTAATACTTTCCTGTTCGTTTAGTGGAAATGGCGACATTAACTCGAGAGAATGGCAAAACCATAACGAGAATTTTGTCAGCAGCTGAGGTGACAGCCCTGATAAAAGAGCACGATAGATTGGAGGCACTTGCCGAGCAGGCCAAAAAGGACAAGCAGAAAATTTAGAATTAGTCACGTAAAATGTTCACTGTCCTGGAAGACGAGGGGTTCCAATCGGTATATTCAATAAAGATATTTCATTTTTTTCAACAACTAATGGGGATCCAACAATTTATTTATCAAAATTAAATGCAGTGTTTATCAATTATTCTAGCTGCTCTCAAAGTTCACTAATTAATACTCTCATTTATAAGGTCTCCGACCATTTTTCCAACGTCTTTCTCATTTGAGAGAACGAATGCGTGTCGAAATCCTCGTTTGCAGAGGTGAGCCTCAACTTCAGGATGTCTCGCCTTGAGACGGTCGTAGTATCGCACTGGGACCCAACCATCAGTTGCTCCGTAGTACAGCCATAATTTATCACTATATTTCGAGATTATTCTGTGGTCTAGCTCTCGCACTTGGTGCATCTCCTCTTTTCCCATGAGAAAAACTCGTTTGAGTACTTCTGGCTCGATCAACTGGAGCATAGGCTGCACAGACTGACTTCCAAAGCCCACGAATAGAATTCCGAAGACTCTCACGAGGAATTCTCGCAAAATTTTTGGGAAGAATGTGAAGATCCAGGCGAGAAAATACAACAGTGGAGCAATTCTCAGTAACTGCAATAAACATAGATAATTTCTTGAGAAAGCTCTGTAGATCTACTAAAGACTTTATTTTGCGAATTTTTTTGTAAATCATAACAAAGATTTTTAAATAATTACTCACGATATTAGAAAAAAAAATGCCACTCTTCGTCTCAGCCATATTTTCGATGGTGGGGAATAACAAATAACATTTCACAACTTTTTTAACGAATTCCTCATCACCCAACAATTGAAGGATGAACCAAGCACCAATGGAATGTCCCACGAGATGCACCCTAGCATCTTTTGGAATGTACTCTTTAACAAACGCCACCTGCAATGAGTCCCATAAATTTAGTGAGCAATTTGGATTTCATACTGTGGACACCCAACCTTGTGCTCGACCTGGCCCTGCAGGGAAAAGGCACGATCCATTGAATCCTGTTCTGATGGAAAGCTCAAGGTCTTGGGTGGTAGTACGTGTCCTGCATGGCCCATCACCCACACTGGTGTCTCAGTAGGTAAACATGATTTCAAGGCTTTTATGAAACCAGTGTAAAAAGCTGGAATGCCGGGATTACCAGGGATCACTAGGATAATGTCTCTGTGGCCGTCTGGTAATAGACCCTCTTCAACCCAACGGCCTTCAGTTATTATGTGGGTCGGAATGCCATTGCACCGTAGCATTGCCTGCTGCATCTTTATTGTTTCTGCGGACAAGAGGATTTTAATCGCTTTAGGGCCCTATCATTAAGGGAAAACCATTCCCAGGAACCGTTGTTTTCCACTTTAAAAGAAAAATATAAATTTTTGATCCTGTTTCAACGATGATTGTTGATAGTTTTTGCTGAAGAAAAATTGAAAGTTTTTTTTTTTAGTGGATGTTATTATTATTGTGACAAGCTGAATTTTAGGAGTTGATAGATTATTTTAATGGAGGGCGTATCAATAATTCATACTGTTCTACCAGGGGATGACGTGAAAAGATCATGATTATTATTTGCAACAAAAAATACAGGTTATGTGTCAAAATTCACTTCAAACATGAACATTTACCTCAAAAATTGTGAAAAAATTCGTAGTATCCAACTGTAATGACACCTCAACAAAACTATTTAATTAATTCAGTTCCATGGAATTATCAACATAAACTTCAATATCGAATTTGACATATTAAAACAATATATTTCCCCTACCATTTCGATATGAGCTTGATTTATAAGTGCATTGAACAACTCTGACTCACCTAACAAACCTGATAATCTCTAAAACCCACTTAAAAATTGAAGAATACTATTTTACTGTGCACTCTCAAAAATTGGCAATTCAACTTGCACTCGCGACAATTTCGCACGCCATTGTGACTCACCGGAGCAATGAAAGTCGAACGGACGTGTCGATAATTCACAAAGAGCAATTGATCAATCGAATTCCATCGGACTGGCTCACCCCTGATTACGCGGGGAGTACATTCAATTCAGAAATTTTTGTTTACAGTCATATCCGCAAGTTCAAGTCGCGCCTCGAAATAACTCATCCTAAAACTGAAATAGCTCACATGGGAGAGCATTAGCCTGAAGATGTAAATGTCCTCGGTTCGATTCCGGGTTACGGCAATTTATTAATTTTTTTTTCCCGAAAAAAAAATTCGAGACGATTAAATACCCTTTAAAAAACATTGCTCCAAACCGACACCACCAATAACACACAGCTCCAAACAAAAGATAAACAATCGAGATAAAACGAACAAAGAACTGATTCACAGTCATTCACTTTTGAACGGCCATAAAAACGAGATAAATCCCTCAATCCCCAACAACTATTAGTATTCCGCTCGAAAACAACGAGACAAAGAAAAACAACGAAGAACAATTAAAAAAATAATTTATTCTACACCCACGTCTCACGGGCCTCAACTGCAATAGAAATTTTTCCGGATAATTAAAACCTCAAAAAAACCCATAAAAAAAAACCGCTAAACCCTCGATTTTTGGGACCACCAATTAAGCCAGTATATTTTTTAACAGCGGAAATGGGTTGAAATCTTGTGTACGGGCGCATTGAAGATGGCGTTTTGTTGGTAATTCAAAAGGCGCGTTGATATCTTTCTGCCGAATGTGGGCGGTGACCATAAAGACGCCATCCCATCGATCCACGTTAGCTCCACCCAGTGATTCCCCTCTTACCCCTCAAATCCCGTGTAGAATGCGAAGACTTGATGTTTCGGTTTTCGTAAAAAGAATGATCTCGTTGGTGTCATTATATACAGCCAGAGGTGGGGAGAATGTTATGGAGTCGATGATTTTTCGTTAGCACGTGTGACTCGAGTATTTTCCCCTCGGCCATGAAAAATCCGTGTAAATCGCGGTATTAATACCGTCGAGATGACAGGAGTGAAAAAAAAATGCCACTTCTTGCGTGGGCAGAAGACAAAACTAGATAGAATCCCGCGGTTGGCCTTTACCGATTAATAAATGGCAGTTGGCTTAACACGAGGTCTGCAACCACTCACTAGTCATTAATAATCATGCTTCACGCATTGCGATTAGAAGTCGTTGTTTTATATTTATTCGTGTACGTGCGCCGGTTTCGAGGAAAATATTCAATGTTTCCTTGTCGGTTTGATATGTTTCTTCGGGGTCTAATCGGGGTTAATTATAGGGTTTTCTCGGCTTTAGTTGTTGGCGAGGGGATTACCGTACGTGAGGATATTGCGAACAAATGGAATATTTTTTCTGTGGAACAAAACGGGTGTTCGCTGAGTATTACTGTGGGATCATTTGAGAAATCATTACGCAAGGTTTTACCGTTAATCTTTTTATTCAGAGAATATGTAGTCGATGCGTTTTTTTTTATTAGATTCGAGTGGATAGTTTTGTGGATTGAGAATTGTTATTAGCAAAAAAGTAGTTTTAGTTTGGATCGATGGAGGGAAATTCGGAAATTGGTGTTCTATCCACTTTTTGGGGGTTTCGCTACAGCTGGTGATTGAGGGGAATTGCTATGTAGCTAGGAATTTATTTAATTTAATTTATGAAGCCATTGTTTCCAGGCAGGTAGTACCTGATTTTTCAGTGGAATTGCTGATGAAGTTCATGACAAGGTTGTGAATCATTTGAATTTTTTTTATTTGAAATTTTAAGAGTCGTTTCAGGACAGTGGACTCGGGGTAACAATCGTACTTGAAAGGTATCAAAGTACACTACTTTTATTCACGGCTTTTGTGACTTCCTGGGGGTACATAATTGTTTTTTTTTCCATTGTGCCAAAGGTAATTGTGGAGTGAAATGTCACTCAATAAAAAAAATGGTTTTGCAGGATTTTTTACGATTGGTTTGGCAAAAGGAAAATGCATCAACGGATGCACTCTTGTACAGTGAAATTTCCCGCATTGGGAGGGGATTTTGCAGCCACACGTGTTCAGCAAAAAATCCCTTCCTATTACAAACAAATGATATGCACTATTGAGCATTCATTCACGTTCACTGGAATAATTTCTGAGGAAATTCAAGGTAAATTGTACATTTTAATAAAACATCTTGACGGTTACTAAACAGAAGAAAAATTGCAAGAAAATGATAGAAAACAGATTTATTTTTTGAGACCCTGAAAAATTCCCTGTCGCGGAAAAACGAAAAGATTGCCTTAGGCTGCTGTAAAAATGTTGGTGAAACCGAAATTCTAGATAAAAAATCTTTAATAGAATATTCGTATTTTTATCGCATTGTTCAGTTTATTTTTATAATGATCTTGCAAACGAAACTGAATGATTGATAGGAAGACTAATCGAGAATTATTTATAAGTATGAAATGAATTCTCTGAATATTCTCGTATGGTTTTGGATCGAATTCTACTCTCGATCGGATTGAATTCAATGCTTCAGATTTATGGGGAATTTAGTATTCCATGAGTTACAATGAATATTTAATGGTACATCATTCCGTGATGATTGCTACTTGATCAATAATTTAAGCGCTTGCGTAAAATCGCGGAATATCATTTTTAAGGGGAATAAATATTCGATCCATTATCGTGAAATAATGATTATTGCATGAATTGGAATATATAATTCGATAAATAATTGACAACGAAAGCTATATGAGCTAATTATTATTATTATACAGGGTACAGCTCGCGAAAGATTTTAAATGCAATCCCAAGAATAGTTCAATGCTTTAAATTTATTTATTAATCACCAGTCTGATATGAATAACCATGAGCTGATATGAATAATTGACAGCGAACCTGTGCTGCAGGATCAATAATCTACATTCTCAACTAATCATTACGACAGAATCAGAACTGAAACAATTGGAATGAAAAAGACGTCGTTGTTTAATTTTCACTGAAGATTCAGAAATTTTTCGGGTCACAGTGGGAAAATGACTCGTGAATTTGATTAAAATTGTGGAATGCTCGTAATTTTTTTATTTTTGAGCCATAAGATAATTTTATTTAATCGGAAAAAATAGCACGGAACAAATTCACTCTCAAATTCCTCTTTAGTTGATTGATAAACCTGAGATTTCAATGGATGCATCAGATTTCTTCTCTTTTATTCCTATAAAAAATTCCGGAGAACGATTCCGCAATGAGTATTCAATTACGTGATTACGTGAATTCGTCCCATTGAAAATTCTCATTAGTCTCGACGATTCCAGAAAATTCATTTTTTTACGATGAGTGATCATGAATTCAACAACAAAAAATTCAAAATATCGCAGTAAAAATAGAATTCGCAGAAACACCGCGCAAGATCTTTCGCGTTTTCCTAAATTTCTCTTACAATGTACACGGAGAAAAATTACTAATAAAATTTAACCTGAGACTAACTCAACGCGCGTGCCAGTATCAATTTATAAATTGTTCTCAGAAAATCGGCGTAGAAAAAAAAATATAAATATAATCGGCGTAAAAAAATGTATCGCATGTTCTCACCAAAATGATGTGATTGTCACCCAAATTTTTTGGTACAAAATTCTTGAATTCCTGATCATCATGATAAACCCCCCAGAAAATTCTCTCCGCGTGCCTGAAAATTCGAATTTCATTAAAAGTTCATCGCAAAAATCACCCCCTCCCCCAGAAAAAAGCTGCATTAACCCCTCCCAAATTACTAATTTTAAAAATGCGAAATTTATCCGACGAAAAACATAATTGACAAAATAATTTCGAAATGCGTAATGAGGGTGGAGTTGAAAAACCCGAGGCAGGTGTTTGACTGAACGAAAGCAGTAGTAGCTGGGTGTGGCCAAAGCCTACCCGAGCGCCAGATGGGCGTGGCCGAGCGGTGAGAAGCGAGTAGTGGGGAAGCAGCCGAGGGTACGATCGTCTCATTGCAGTCGCAATTGAGCCGTCGGACGGTGAACATGTTACTCCGTTCCGCAAACCGATCATACAAATTAAAACCGGAAGTTGCACGCACGTACACCAGTGTCACGATAGGATTCCAGTGAGCGTGACGCCGTGAATACGTCGAAGTGATTAAGAAAATTTTTCAAATTAAAATTTCTTGTGCTACAGACCAGAGTGTGAGTGAAGAGAGAACAGTTGTCAGCCGTCGGCTGTTAAACCGAGTGATTTTTTTGTTTGTGAATAATCGTTCAGTGAATGATTCCACGGGGAATATCGATATCACCATTGGAATATTCAAACGGTTTAATCGATACATCGGTTTTCCTCGATTTAAGTGGGGATATGTGAGGTGTAGTGCTTGTGTTACAACGCCTTTAAGCTGTACAACCGGCCGGCGCCCCAGAGTTAAAGGGAATATAACCGAAGCCCAACCGCCGGAGTTGAATTTCTCCATCACCCTGGAGCCCAAATCCACCAGTTATCCCTCAAAAAAATACGTTGACTCGTCATCCTCGAGTTATTCCAACGAGTTTAACGTGTCTAATGGTGAAAATAAGTGTTGAAAAACCGCGATAACTCACGAACAGGGATATATCGAGCATGATTATGCTCCAGTGGTCAATAATATCGAAATCACAGTGCGTTAAAAGTGCTTGAGGACTTTTGACGGTTAGTTGTTTTTTAGTGAAAATGCTGGCAGCAACAATGGCCAACATGTAGGCCGACGGTGGGCCAGTGAACGACCGGGAAGTTTTTCCCGAGTGTTTTTTTCTTGTTTACGAGTGGTGTTTCTTTTGACACGGAATTTATACGCCTTGGCTATTGGCTGTTTTTGTCATTTTCTTTTTCTCGTGGTGTGGCTTTGTTATGGTGAACGGAGGATACGCGTTTTCCTGGTGAAGTACGAAAACGGGATGATATCGTCACCCCGTGTCGAGGGGTCATTCGCCTAGTCATCACAGTGGAGTTCTGTTTTATTGCAGGTAAGCGTGCATTTTTCCATGGATTTCTGGGGAGTACCTCAGGGGGTTCCTTGATTTTTTTATTTTTTCAAGTTTTTAAAGTGTCACTGCGTTTAATGGCGGGGGAAGTACTGGAAAGAACAAAGGGTCGACTGTTCGTACGTAATTACGTCTGAAGGAACGTACAATTATTTTTATGGAATTGATTGGATTGTTTTTTTTTCGGTATGTGGTGGGGGAAATTTAACGAATTTTCCATCGATTTTTCTCGGGAGATTTTTAACGTCAGGTGGGGAAGAGATATGGGAATTTTTTGCTCTGGTACCTCGTGTGATGTTGGGCGCATGAATTTTCATGAAAAATTGAACGACATGGGCCTTTGAGGTGATGTGTCTGCAACTGGTGTCTTGAGAAGTCACGGAAATTTCGTCCTCTGTCAAAAAATATTTTCCCACGACTGTCGTCGCACGTGTTGCGATAAAAAATTGTCAGGGTCTTGAAAACTTCTGGGGTAAATCGACTTTCTTTGTCTTCGGGAACTTGAAATTGATAATTTTCTCGGTGAATTGTTTTTTAACTCCTGCCCAGAATTTGAAACTGGTGTTCTCAGTGAATTTCGAATATTCCATCGGGATTTATCGAAGGGACGGATACTTTTCTCGATTTTTTTACGCTATTTTCGAAACTACACAGAATAAAAAATAAAAATAACGTTATTATAGAAAACTATTCAATAGAAATCGCATAAAATTTTCAGGGTCATTAAAAATTCAAGTTGATTTAGAAAATTTACGTAATAAAGACAAAAAGACCGTTCTGATTTCGAAATTTATGCGGGAAGCAGTTAATTTCTTTGGAACAATGTGAATCCCTCCACAAAGAGAAATCGATGACAACGAATTATCGAATTTCTGCCGGTACTCACATGAAAACTCCTCAGGAAATTTAACAATGAGTCTCCGTAAATTTCATCATAACGTTTCCATAAATACCTTTAAAATTTTTTAAAAGAATTGCGCACTATCGAAAACTGGAAAAACCCATGAACTTTCGAACTTCTATTATCATGAAGACGAGATAACCATTATTTTCCCAATATCCCGAAACAATCACCGCTCAGAGCTAACATTTAAAATCGTGATAATGATAATCACGATAAAACGAAATACCTCCCCCACCGAGATATCTCCTAAACCCCCCCACCCACTCCAATCGATATTCCATTTATATTTCAAGTTGACTGGCTTTTAAGACGACTATGCTCCCTAGAATTTCCCTCGCAAATTTCGTTGACTCTGAAAATAGCAGTTGTAGAACGTCATATTAAGAATTCTCGTTTCAAAAAGATATCACCACAACCTAGTTTCCCCACAAAAGAGCATTACAAATCAAGTGAATTATTTTCCAAGAAACATTAACCGTTGAAATTCACCAAAAAATCGAAGCAAGTCTCAACGCTAAAAGGAGATCCATGTAAACATGTAACTAAACACATTTTCCCAACTTTTCGAAACCGCAGTCCCGTGTCATCCATTGAAAACTGAATTACTCAGGGTCTCATGTGTTTCCACTACCTCGCCCTCTTTTTCTAAACTCAATTTTACCATTTTCCCGTTAACAAATAGTATGAAACGTGGAATTTTAGTGCCAACTAAAATCGCAGTGAGACAAGGGCCTGGTTAGTCCCAGGTACCTGCAGGCCCAAAAGTTTCGGCTGGATGTTTCTCTAATGGGATAGGGGAGGGTGAGGGGGAGGATGGGTCAGGATGATGGGGAGGTGGGGGGGGATAGAGGGGAAGAGGATCAAAGTGGTTGTGAAATGTGAACGAGGAAGAAGGAAGGAGAGCCACCGAAAAAGCCTTGCACATTCGTTTTAGGATACCTCTCTTTCCCTTTGTGCCAAGGAGAACCGGTTTCCACCAATCGAGACTCGAGCTTCGCCAAAAATTCCACCAATCGTGGCTTGCCATTTATTCCCCCTCCCCCACTTCGCGACTTGAACTATGTACTCTCTATAGAACTCTCAAAGTACCCTATTTTGGCTTACGCGATGCCTCTAATCTCACAAACCAACTGTACTCATCCTTTCCACTTCAACAATGAATGTCTGACAATGATTTATTTATTTACGTCTTGGATGTATTAATGATTCAGACGGTTTTATTGTTGCCATTTTATCGTTTGGTGGTCCTTTGAACCGCGGAGGATGATCATGTTTTGTTGTCATTTTTTTTTTTACGTCGATTTCAAGGATTTGCCAAATTTTTATCTCTGGTTTTTAATGATTTCTGCCGGTTTCCTTGATAGAAAATAGCGGAGTGTTGGGATTTAAATGGTTTCAGGAAAAATAGGAAAGGAATACTCGTGAGAGTTATAGCAAATCGGATTCAGGGGGAAATGGGTATGAAAATTCTGGTGAATTCAAGGAAATTCATGAGTTTTCTGTCACGTAAATCTACTTGCTACAAGTGCATGTATGCAAATATTTGCGTTTGAAATATGTGAATTTTTTTTGCTGTTAGTAAATTTACTTGGCATCAGTCATTTCTTTTCTCAGTGTAGAATTTCCGATGGAGCATGGGTATTCAGGAGTAAGATGATTTTTATTTTTAATTTCCTCCGGAATTCTCCAGATTTTTCATCATTTTCACGGATATTTAAGTCGATAAACAAACGAATAATGCATTAAACTTCCAAGGAGAAGAATTCGTTACGTGTTTTTAAAATCAATCATCACTTTAAACACAATGTACCAATCGAAAATCCCGCAATTTCCACGATTTCCCCGTGATTTCCAAATTTTCTAGTCCCTCAGTCGTAATTTCTTTTTAACCCGAGATACTGAATTTAATTGACGCGATTGCGAGTTCTTCGGGGAATGCGCGTCATTTTTTTATGTACTTTGTTCTCGATTATCTTGTCATTGACCTTCAATATTTGTAGCGTAGTGTGATGTAACAGGTCCTTGAGAATAATTCGAGTGAGATGAGGAAGCGGTTGTAGGAAATTGTTTGAGAGACACTGGTGTCTCCAGCAGGGAATCGTCTCTGGGGCTCGGCTGAATGTAGGTACTCAGGAATCGTCGATCATTTCAGGGATCTTCTCTCTTTTTTTTTTCTCATCCTTCTACCTCGTCTTCGAGACACGCGGTTTACTGATGGTCAGAACGAGCCACGAGGCCCCGGGATTTATCCCCTCGGGTCCGTGAAAGCTGACCCTTTGCCTCTTTCGTTTTAACGCGTGAATAGGAAGACGAAGTTAAATTTAAAATACTGATGAATATCTTGATTTTGAATGAAGGAGCGGCTAACTACTATTAATCCCAAATTCCAATTTATTATTTCCATTCCAACCATTGTCTCCACTAATTGTTCAAAAATCCATGACTACCCCCCAAAAATTTCAACTTACAAAACCAAAAAAATCCTCACCCACATCACCAGACTAAGTCTCCGCCCAAAATGACAAATTTTCATTGAACCAGTTGAATTTGTCCGCATCTCTGTTGTCTCCTTCTCACTGAAAAAGAAAAAGGAAACGAATAAAAAAAAACAACAGCCATTCCCCGATTCCTTCCCTCCTTCGGAAAAGCACGAAAGAATAAACATCAGCAATGAAAATACACTCGAGATAAAAGAGCTAGGAGGGTTAACTGATAAGACAAGGAACTACCACGTACTGATAAACTCAAACACAATATTAACGTTTTTTTTTTTTTTCTCTCTTTTTCTCTAATTCTTCCACGAAATATCCGGGATTACCTTTGCCCAGGACGATCGAACGAAAATAAAAACACACAGCAGGAGCAATTTTACAATGTTTATTACGCAAGTGCGTGTATATATTCAACGTGTCAACGGGGTGGACAATTGCTGGCTACGCCGACGCGTGGGACGTTACGACGATAACCATAATTTTCCTATTTATACGCTGGCGAGAGACGTCGAGCGTCACCCCCTGTACTTGCTTTAGCCTCTGCTCGCTTTTTCTCAGTCCCCGTGACACTGTTTTCATTTTTTATTTATTTATTTTTCCTCTTTTTATTTTTGTTCGCCCCTTTCTTTTTCCTCCTACTGAGTTCGCTTTTTGCCCTTTATTCAATCCAAAAAAAAAAATGAAAAAAATTATAGAACGCGGAATAAAGGCGTTCATGAGGCAAACGAGGAAGCGAACCGAGAGCGAGAGAATATCGTGGAAGAGATTCGCAAGGGGATAAACTACGAAAAGATGCTTCGTTACCGGTATTACGTCAACTAATTAGCAATTATACTCGCCTGCACTTGCGCCATGATTAATAAGGAATATTTGCGCCTCTGGACGGTTTTACGTGGATTTTTTTAGGGGCGCGTGAATAATGGGGATAGACATTTTTGGGGGAGCGAATATTTTATTTAATTGGTTATTTTTGGCTTTCTTTAAGGGTTGCATTATCGAGGGATGTTCCACACACATATAGTAATCTAAAATAATTTAACGTTTTTGAGTTTTGTCATTATTTAATGGTTCAAAACTTTTCTTGCGGTTCGATCATTTCCCGCATTTTCTTTACAGTTTTCTCATTATTTTTTTAAGTGTAAAAAATACACAGAGAAATGGGAGCCACCTTAGAAAACTTCGTGAGTCATTCAATAATGACAGAACGATGAGACTTTATATTTTTTCACGTCAATCCCATACTAAATTTGTCAGAAAAATTAAAAAAACGATAATTTTAATTACATACAGGTGTAGAACACCCGTAAAAACGATAACTAAATCGAATGTGAAGAAAAGTTAAAGTAATTAACCTAACTTATTGATGTAATAACAATTTATTGGTGAAAAAAAAATCAGAAAAGTTAGTGGTGACGGAATTTCAAGGGTTTACCGGGGACTGATAGACGAATGAAAATCCAAGGGAGTTTCCGGAGTAATGCGCGTCGGGATCTGACGTACCGATAAACCTTTACCTTCTATGGGGCACACTCTTTGGGCCCCAACAGATCCGATCTTCGGGGGCACCAAACCGGATAGTTTATACGGCGTGCACATACTCACTATCCCGAGGGAACATACCCCCACTATTCTGACAACGATCAATTATGCATTTTACGGTCTTCTTGTTTTCGTGGCGCTTCATGTTTTTTTTTTTTTCGGTGTGGGATCAGACGGAGTTGAGGTAATCCTCTCTCAAGTTTGATTGGGTTACTCATTTGGGATCTTGTGGGGGTTGGCAAAAATTTTAAAACAACTTTTTCCGGAGAGGGTGCAGAGATCCAAAGGATACGCCCTCGCGGACAAAATATATATGCTAATGATTATATTTGATGTATATGACGAATATATAAGCGCGGTGTTTATATATTTTACATATATACGGTTTTGCGTTCGCTCCAGTACTGAGAATTCTAATAGTATTAATATTATTAATATTTGATAATCATCATTATTAATAATATATGTATTAATTTTATCATTAAAATCACTTTTGGCAGTTTAAATTGCAAAAGATTCTGGACAACGCGAATCCCGTTCATACAGTTTAATTTTTGGTGGCAAACCTTGTGGAGAACTTGATTTAAGTATTGTTTATCTTGTTTTACATAATCGTGGAGCAAAATTTGGAAATTTGAATTATTCCGGTGATCAGTGAGTTAAATCATGTGAAAGATTGGAGTTACCCCCCACTACTTGAATCAATAAACTTCTCCACAGAATATTTTGCAATTGGACTTCTAGTTTTACTATTTGCACATATCACAAACTTTACAGACAGATAAACCCGGACAGTAAGATAATTTAATTCAACCGGCAAAATGCTTTGATCAGAAAATCCACTGCGCCCTGAGTCAAGCTCCAAAATCTGCTTAAACTACATAAAGTTCGGTATGATATAAACCTTTTCTACTTGATCCATAGAGGATCTGCGATTCAAGTCGCCAATTAATAATTCCTGTAGCCTTCAGCTTGTATAATCCCAACTCCAATGAAACACTTGCAATACAAACAATAATCCTCTAACAAATAGCAATCATTCTTCATTACACAGAGAGGAAACCGTTCCTTGATGTTGAAAGAAAAAATCTTGAAGTTGAAAAAAAAGTTCTACATTCGTCAGAAATTGTTCTTCCATCAAGCAGAAATTTTCTTCAACCTTTTCTAAGAATCAGAAAACTTTATTTTCCTTATACATCAAACATCTTAAAAATCCAATTGATTATTCCCAATAATTTTCCAGTCTTTTTCCAGAACTCCATTGAAAAGTCTTTTATTTAAATCATTAAGTATATTCCAACAACAAATGGGAAAACATTTTTTCTGGAGTCAAGCTGGAAGCTTTTCACCTCAACGAATTCCAACTTTCTCATATGTGAAATGGTTTTTATTTTTCGCAATTTTCACAATGAAGTAACTCGTGGAATTCAAACTCAATTCCTATGGGTGTCGTTTATGTCTTTTCCCTTCATTTTTCGTCTTTCATATTCTCACTAGCCAATTAAGCCGGAATAGCGCAACGCCAAGAGAGTAACCTAGTTGCGCGTTATCTAAGATCAAGCCGCGTGGCGTGCGAACCTCGATCTATCTATACCACACTGGCGCCATTCCCTCCCATCGTTATATTTTCATCCACCTAAATATTTATTTATTTACGATTCAAATGTTCAGTAGCAATATTCGAATGTGTCCATAAAAATTCGGCTTTTAATGAAAATTTTCTCAATTCTGATTTCAATCAATTAGAGACTGCAGTATTCGAGATCACATGACGCATGTCAATTTTGTTTTCATGTGACCTGTCGATTCTTTTTTCAATTTGATACGCATTTCTCACTTCATTTTAATGAGATTTGCCCCGTAACCCCGAATATCACACCCTAATCGGTTGAAATTAGAATTAAGAAAATTGTCCTTGAGGAATATTTCCCTCAAATTTTCCGGTATTTTAACGATTGGAATTAGGTTTGCAGTAAGAACATTCTACGCAATAAAATATTCGAGGAATATCCGATGAATTTTTAAGGTTTTGGGGGATTATGGTTGATTGTTTTTCTCTGCTGGAAGGGATCATTGGAGTTGTAATTTTCATTTCGAAAAATTTGTGAACAAAAGTCGATAGATGTTGACCAATTGTATATTTTCGGGTTGTTACGACAGGATTTTTCACTCGTGTAGAATTAGCGTTCGATACACAATCAATTAATACAATCAATTCCACGCAATTCGGCCATTAAAAATCCAGAATTTTCTGAAAAAATTCATGACAAATGTTAATATCAATTCTATTATATCAAATAAATACATACATTTTCCCCAAAAATGCGAGAAATAAAAAATCCGAAAAATTTCGTGTTTATGGATGGAAAAATGGGTAATTTCCCTGATTTCTAGTTGCCCTGAAAACGAGTAGTAGTCAGTACAGCCATATGACATTTATTCCAAGAGTTCATGAAACTTCAAAAAATTTCAAGCATCGTTGAGTTTATTAATAATTAGCGTGAACAGTGAATTTTTTTTTTAATCTGCATTAAGACAGGTAAAGTTTTTACAACTTTTCTGAGTAACCGGGGAATAGTGAGTTGAGGAATAAAGAAATCGAGGTAAATTGTGGGTGTGGGGAGGGGGTGGCGATGAGAGAAAGGGTGGGGGGCAAATAGGTTGGGCTGGTTGAGCGTGCAACACGTAAACATGGTGTAACCTATGCAAGTGTTGCACCTGCAGTCTTATGAAGTGAGAGGGGAAAGGGCTGAAGATCCGATAAGGGTGAAAGCCGCCAAGCCACACCGGATGGGGTGGTAATGCCCACGACGTACTGGATGCTCCTTTAGAGCCTACCCCCTAAAGGCGCTTTTCCGTTTCTCCACACGATACCTTTAATGTTTGTATAAATATACCTTTATCACAGCCACTAAAAAAACAACATGCCACAGTAAATGAAGGCAAATGGTGCATTTTTATCTCCTTTACGTGAAAATCAGAATGGAAGGATTAACGCTTGGAAATTATCGCTTGCATAGACTCAATATTTTTAGAAAACTAGATATAAAGATTTTATCTTGAAATTTTATGGGATGTCGCGGGTGGACGCATCGCGGAATTATCCGGGAATTTAGATTGGACAGTGGTGGAAATTCTGGGAAATTTTAAATCAATGACGATTAGGAAAATTTGGAATTTCCATAGTCGTCGTTTCTGCGATTTTTCTGGATCGTATTGACCTGAAATTTCAGACTCTTTTGAGGAAATGTTTACGGAATTAAACAGTTCGTCAATGAGCAATTATGGAATGATTCAAATTTTTTAATTGATATTTCAAGAAAATTTGTAAGATAAGTCGAAATTTTTTAATAACCATTAGGCACTTGTTTTGACACACTCTGAGTCATAACTAATTGAGCCATTACCATTCAAAATTCCATTCTTTCATTTGAATTTAGTCAATTGCATTATCAATTGCATCGTCAGTTGATTCTCTCTTCAATCCTATTGTCACTTAAAAATTTTGCTATCGAATCCCCTGAACTTGAAATTTTTTTGGAAATTTGGGAACTCAAGTTGAATACTCCATTTAATCCTATTCTCTTTTCCTTTTGCTCTCTGCAAACGAAAAAAATCCATAAAAACCGAAATCTTCGAAAACTCCCTGTTATTCCTGAGTAAAAATTTTTCAAGGATAAACAAAAATATTTTCCTAATCGACAACCGATCAAATTATTAATGGCAGAAGTTTTTTATTCACTCGTCAATCACTTGTTGCTCTTTTCTCCGTGTTTCCTCCGAACTTTGTAACGCTCAAATGAAGTTTGTAATAATACCGAGACTAATGATAAACGACTGCTATCTAGCTGCAATTATCAAAAATAATTGAGAACTGGGATATTCTCGGATGGATCGGTTACCAAAAATCGATTAATTCAAACACTTTGTTGACTTGGAAATAACAATATTAATACGCAACGCCACGCACTGACCCGCCCCAAAGCCCTTGAATGGGAAAAAAAAATGGGGAAATCTATTCCATTCCATCTCCCCTAACGTAATTTTTTATCCATCCCATTTATTCCATTGGCCTTGTACAGCGAATTCGTAGCTGTTGACACGCACTATCAAACCCGTAGTTTCTAAGGTACAGCGCTGCGTCATCGCATTATTTCGACACAAAAAACGAGAGAAAAAAAATAAATAGAGAGGGGCCCGGGGAAGGGGGGGAGGGAGGATAACAAAACTGGCTGATTGTGTGGGCCCTTCTGAGAATCCCCACAAGAATCCTTAGAAGTAATTCCAAGAGTCAATCAGTCAAAACGAAATGTTTTTTGACTACTTTTGGTTCACGGTATTCCCCCATTATTGATGTTCAAAATGTCAGCGTCACTTCCGACTCAATGGGATTTTTCTCTTCTGATGTAGATCACTCATTACATAATTCGTTTTTCGCGTGGAGAGTATAATTATTAATTGAGATTAATATTGGGATGAGATTCAATGTTGTTGATGCACACTGGAACAATTTCATGGAGAGAAATCTCTTGAAATATTTGACAGCTAATTTGTTGAGAAATTTTTATTGAGTCTTCGGTTGGAATTCAGCGGAATTTAATGGGTAATTCAGAATAAAACTGAGAATTCGTGAGAATTGTGTTGTAATTGGAATTATCTGATGAATTTTAAGGAGTTCGTAACTGAAAATTCATACGTAGATGAGGAAAAATCTAAGTGCAGTACAAAGTTTCTCAATTTCCCTGGAAATATCCCAAATCAAGAATTTTCTTCATCGTCTCACCCCCGAAATGACCCCGAGAATTCCCCCCAAAGAATCCTCGTTAATCCCTCCCCCTCAAGAATGAATTGCTCGCATTCCACCATTTTCCCTGTTTTTACAGATTGTTCGCAATCTCTTTGATCGACAGAAATTGATTTGAGTTCGCCACGAAAAAATATACCGTTTTTCAGTTTTTCATTATCCAATGGCTGACCAAGTCGCAGTATCACTGAATAATTGTTCTCCGTCTTGTCTAACCTTCAAACTTAATCTTCAAAGTTAATCCCCCAAACTCTCAAGAAAATATCGAGGAATAGTCAGCAGGATTATCAAAAGTGATGAATAATTAAATAAGGATAAAGGTGCTCTAAGTTTGGCGAACAATCTCCAAAAATTCAGTAAAAAAGTAGTAAACTCACCAAATATCTCAGAATTGAGGGAACATACCGGATTTTCAGCATAAACATTTTTTCTAGAAAACGATGAGAGCTAGAAAAAAGGTATCCATAAAAATATCGCCATCTCCCTCCAATATCGATATATTGGCTAAAAACAGGTATCGAAAAAGATGCAATCACCCTAGTACTACCACATCACTACAGAATGGTATCAAAACCGGAGAAAATGTTAAAATGAAATAGTAAAATGGTACGAATAAATCCCTCTAATACATACAACAATGAAATTCGTAAAAATTTTGATGACAAAAGTCTCGCGAATTGAAGAAGCGCGTGCCTCTCGCGTGTGCTCCGAGTGAATAAGGGGTTGAGACAGAGAATATGAAGAAGGATGGGATGAATTTTTTTTGGACGATGAGGAAGAGCGAGGGGTGATGAAGGGAAAGGAGAATACGAAGAAAGGCGCCGCGATATTCGAAGGAGGTGACGAAGGAGGAGTCATGAGGGGGTAGTGGAGTGTCAAGAGGAAAGGGATGAGAAGATGTTTGAGGGTAGAGTATAGGGGCGAACTAAAACATAGAGGATCCAAAAGAGATGGCAGCGGGGAAAACTTGTGGTGCGGTGCAAAGAGGGATAGGGGGATATCTCCGAGACGCAGCCAGAAAGGAGATCTTTCCCTGGGACTTTGGGATGACGCGGTTCTGTGTGCGGGTGATGAGGGGAAGAGACAAGAGAGTGAGAGAGGGAGTAAGGATAGAGTGTAGCTCGAACACGGTGAAACCTCTCTCTGGGTTTAAAGCCGATAGACTCTTTCCTTGGCCAGCATCGGCTCTCCTCTGCACAAACTACCCATTTTCTCATACAGAATTTTAGCTGAGGAAAAAATTCTGCTACAGCCACCTTTAAACTCCACCCGAACCAACTTCCTCGTCCAACTACGTCCGTTTCCCCTCCCCCTCTTCTCCCTCTACCCCCTTCTCCCCCTTCTCCCCCTTCTTCCCCCTTCTTCCCCCTTCTTCCCCTTCTGGCTCCACAGTCCCCCTGTCCTCCCTCTTTTCTCCTTATTCTCTCTTTTCCCCCCATTGCTTACCTCTGTCTCGGATCTCTGATGAAAAAAATCGCTTTTCCATATTTTATTAATTTTTTTTTTTTTTTCAATTTTCCCCCCTCCATCGCACTTTGTACATTTTATTTTTTTTTCGGAGCGTAGGGGAGTTTTCCGATTTTTGAATGCTCCCAAGTTTTTTTAGCAATTAGCTCGTCGAGCATTTTTTGATTAGGTTCTTGATTGCGGGGGTTTCTCGTTTATTGGGTATTTCGTACCGGGAAATGGAGAATGGAATCGTTTTTATGAGAGTAAAATAGAATAGAATGGAATAGAGGAGAGGTTTATTGGGTAAATATGACGATGGAGTTATGGTTGGAGGGACTAGTGCCTTTTTTTAAAGGTGCGTTTTGTATTTGGTACGTGGTTTGGGAGGATGAGAGTTGATGAGATCCGGGTATGACAGCGTCTCGGTTATTCTCGAATGGAATCAGAGTTCAGGGCAAGTTTAAACATTTCAGTGTTTTAAGTGATAATGTTGGATGATGGGTTTTTCGGGTTGGAAAGGTTCAATTCCTAGAATGCTGAGCTCTGAACATTTTGAATTTGGAGAATTCTGTTCAATCTGGTATACTGAGTATTTAGATTGCCAAAATTCCAAGTTCTTTGGAATTTTATGAATTTTCGAGAGAAATTTGTCTTTTTTCTTTCCAGAATTAAAAGTATCCACAAATCTTTTTCGTCTGTAACTGTCTTCCATCAACTAATTTTAAGTGATTTAAATATCAGTTCCATTATCTTCTGAAAATTGGTGGAAAGCAGAGAAATTCAAGTGAAAATATCTCGGAAAATATCTCGAAAAATATCTCTTTGAAAATTCACCGAATGGCGTTAAAATTTGGAAATTCGTGATTTCTCGACTGAGAGTGGAGGGCAAGTCTGACCCTCAATTTTTCTTAGTCGAGATTTTGTAAAATTTCATTGTTCCCCCGACGCCATTCCCCAAAGACCTAATTAATGGACATTGAAAGAAAATTTCCATCGGATGATGAGTCAATAATACAATCGCTCCCCCCTACGAGGGGAGCAAAATTATATGAGATTGCCATAAAAGCCACCTCCCGAATTCGTCACGCAGTTTCTCTTTCATCACATCGTTTGAACGCTTAACAACAAAATTTCATTCCCCTTAAGATTTTCCACTCGTCCATCAAACTCCCACTCATCCTCCCCCGATCAATATTCCAAATTGGCTGATCAATAATGAATATTTAACACGGAAATGACTCTAGAAAGAGTCAAGGAAAAAACGTATTTTTTGAACAAAGAGTTCTGCCAAATTATAGCTTCCAAAAATCACCCTAATTTATCGTCACTGAAAAAAAAACCGTAGATAATTGCGTAATTCGCTCTGACCACATTATAAAACCTCCAAAATCGAGAGAACATAGAGGGAGAGGGAATTTCTTGCATTGAGGATGTTCAAACACTTCAGTCATTATTTCTCCGTCCAAATCCGTTTCAACATCTGCAGTTGAAGTCATCTGCATGAGAAATTTCATTCACGTTCTACATTAATTTTTGTTCTTTTGTCATTTTTATTTGAAATTATAAAAGAACTGGATGCAAACAATTAGAAAATCGATTTTATGTTCTGAAGTTTCAATAATTTTCAGTATTTATTTAGAAAAAAAAAACGAAGGAAGAGATCATTTCCGAAAACTATAATATGTTGCAAAATGTAATTTCGATGATGCAGATAATTTCCCTAAAAATTTCTCATGTATTTTCACTGCCGAATTTGCTACTTGAAAATCTCTGGTGGTTATTGTAAAAAGGAAATTGAGACTTGAATTATTTTTAGACTAGTTTTGAAATAATGTGAGCGTGTTGTTGAACATTTTTTCCTCAAGTTTCCCAATAAGATAGGAGATTTACCTTCTACTAAGACTGTCTAGGCTTTTCTCCAAAACCCTGAATATTCATTAGAACTTGTTAAAAAAATACTGGATTCCTCCGTAATCACGCGACCTGATGCGACAATTTCGTGAGACAGACTGAATATTGATTACTTCGACAAGTGGAATCTCTCATTTGTCCAGAAACTCGTACTTCCATACCAGAATATTGGTTCAGTTAATTTTTTCACACGTAAATCGGAAAAATCACAAATATCAATTTCCCCAAACCGTTCCACCCTTAACACCTCCTGCTCTCGCCCCCAAAAATTCCATTTCAACAAATAACAAGTACAACATTTACCAAAGCCGACTTTTCCCACAAATATGGAACATGATTTACCTAAAAAACTGATTACAAACCGCACGTTAGAAATCACCGCAAAAAGAGCCGAACTTTCTCCCCAGAAAAAAGACAAATAGAGGAGTCCACGGTCTGCTCCAAACCGCTAGTTGCATGTTCCAATGGTTTTCTCCAAAAATAATTCCCCAAGTGTTCATTTTCCTCGTGAGGTTCCCAATTTTTTTCCAAAAGCTTCCTCATTGACTCGCAGAGCAAATGATCATTAATCTGTCACTAGTGTGCATCGCCCATTGAAGTGAATTTTTTTCCTGCTGACTCCCTAGAAGAAATTACCCATTAACTCGGCGTACACATTGAGCGTCGGGAACCTGGTAGCCCTCAAACGAAATATGACACCAGAATCCAGTCAGTTATGTCGGTGTATATCCAAGGCCACACGGGGGCACAAATCGATCTAACGGGTGGCCCATCTTCAACATGTTCTCACTCGAAAAAATACCCTCA
Source organism: Fopius arisanus (assembly GCF_000806365.1). NCBI lineage: Eukaryota > Metazoa > Arthropoda > Insecta > Hymenoptera > Braconidae > Fopius > Fopius arisanus. The sequence continues at coordinate 115,060 of NW_011887841.1, forward strand.
AAACTCAATTAAACGTCTATCCCTCGAATCCAACAAAACCCCACATTAAAAGAATTCCCAATAAAAAAAAAATACTCAAAAGCAGATGTTTGCTTTTTCGAAAAAAAAACGAAGAAAATAACAAGGGGACATGGAAATTAAACTTGTTTTGGCTCCGAGGAATGACGTCATCGTATAATTTTTTTAACCAGCTAGAGTCACGTATGTGTTCCATAACTGGTGAGGATCAGATGTCGGTGAGAAAAGTTGACAGAAAATTGAGGAATTACCAGAAAAAAATAGCCACGGACGAGTGAAAAATCATAGTTTTCCCCAGGAGTTATTGCTCGAGACATTTAATGGTGTATACCTATCCCTGGAAAATGCGGTCCGATGGGGGCGCCAGTTGCCTAGCGACGGGCTCACCCCCGCCTCCCTCCCCTTACCACCCATCGCCCCTTTGTCCCCCGTCCTCCCCCTTCCGCCAGAACCCCCCCCGATCACCCCCTGCCCCACCATCTCTGAATACACAACCACTTGCACGCAGATGTGTTACCGAAGGGGTCGGCAAAGAGAGGTGATATGAATTGGGTCTTTGTTTGAAAAAAGGGGCAATTATTGGTTATCGAAAATTTCGGGGTTTTTTTGAGACTATTACACAATTAATTCGAGGGGGTTTTTTGGAGGGTCAAGGTCGAGGGGAAGTTTTTGGGATCGGAGGGAGTTTTAATATTGAGATGAGAACCGGAAGTGGCCACTTGTTTGGCGATTTCTTGATCCATGCCTTTTGGAGAATCATAAATATCCCTCGTTTGACACAATGAATGGAAGATTTGTTTTTCAATTAACTGGCAGCTTTGTGCTCTGAATTTGGATCACAGAGTTGGACCGGAGTTGCAACGAATGTCTTTTATTGACCCCGGGACTTTGCCCCCGTTTATTTTTGACTCTAAGATCTCTTGGAAGCCCTCGGACCTCTTCCCCATGAGAAAAAAAGTCGTGCAATTGATTTTCTATTCAATCTTCACTATTCCGATTAGTTTGAAAAAACCAAATGATTTTTGTCAATGACTCAAGTGAGGGGTAAAATGGGGAAAGGTCAGACAATAAACCAGCGAATCACTGCCATAATTACTGATTTCTCTATTTTCAGGGAAGAATATTACAAATATCTCAATTTAATTAATCGTCACTCCCATCGTTCTGTAAAATGACTAGCCTCTCGGACCGTTAATGTAAAGGTTAATGCGAGTTTTTAATTGAGATTATGATGAATTATGATTAGAAAGTCCATTTGTTTTGGGTGAATTTTATCAAATAGTGGAGATATTCAGGAGGTATTTCCGATAGAGACCCCTCAAAATTCGAAGCATTTCATGGATTAATTTCCACGGTATTGGGGTTGAATTGAATATCTCGGCCTCCCCTCCAAAAGCCTGATTAATACAAACGACCTCCTGTACCAATTGCCTCGAATAACCGCACCTCCCGTACACAACGGATGAAGTAGTGTCTAGGATCAAGGATCAAGGATCTCCGCGTGTGGCGGTTTTTCCATAAGACTTTCACTGTGTAATCTTTTTAGTGAGGAGAGGAAGGAGTGGCTCTGGGCATATTTCTCGTTAACGTTCACTTCATCATCTCGAGTGTACATGTGGTACAATCATTTTTCATATCGTGTACTATGACGCGCGGAAAATCCAACATCTTTTGTGATACTCACCCAGTCGATTGCTCAGTCATCGCATTAACCTCTTTTTGCAAGGGATTTTACCTTTTTTAGGATCGAGGCAAGTGTAGTGTTGTATTATCTGATTTTTCGGGGCTATTGGGACATTTTTAGCGATGGAATTGAGTTTTTGTGGCGTTTCTTGGGAATTATAGCGGAAATCCTCTCAAAGGAGGGATAATTCAGACATTTCACCCCTGTAATTATAATTATGGACTTTGGGAGTCTGGGGTAACATGGACAGACATTCAAAATTGGTTTATTCTCCTTTTTAAAATTTTTATAAGTTTGAATAAATGTTGATAGGTGAATTGGGTATTTAGCAATTAGTCGATTGATAGGCTATCCGGTGTGAATAATGTACATCATCGAATGGCTTTAAAATTCGAATTACTGGGCTTTAACGATGTTTTTTATGCTCAATTTATAACGTCGATAAACAATGAAAAAGGGTATTCTTTTCGAAACCGTCATTTTGAGACTCAATGCGATAATAACATATTTTTTGATAGCCAGTCTGTGGAAGATAGTGGAGAAAGGCATTCCACAGTGTTGACTGCTACTACATCAATTTAAATGACATGGTCAAATTTTTCTGCAGTAAAATTCTCAAAAAGTATAAGTCGACTGAAAAAGATAATTTATCTATAAAAATCCACAAAGTAGTCTTCAGTTTATCAATACGTCCCGTATTTTCCATCAACATGAGAAAGTTTTTACAGAAAATTTAGAACAGTTATTACTTCTATTTTTACATGAAACCTTTAATTTACGTGCTTTGAATATAAAAAAAAAAAAGTTCACCATGCAAATGAGGGGATTTCTCCCCCGAATCGAGGGAACACAAATTAAGTCAACGATAGACTTTACTTTGGGAGATCTCGGAAATGCGATATTAGCCAAATAAAAAGAAACCCAATTTGACCCACATGTTGAGGGCAATCCCGTAGAGCAGGTACGGATTGTTTTTTTTTTTCGCCTTCTCTTGGCATTAAATTTTTTTTTTTTTCACCGTCAGTGTATTTTTCTTCCTCACTCCCTCTCACTCGAGCATCAAACTTGAGTGTTAGCTTGGGGCAATGTGGAAGAAGAGGAGCACCGACCAAGTTTTACGGAATGCCGCATTCACCGTGTGTCTAGCGTACCTACTTCCCCTCTAACTCCTACAATCTACTATATGCCTACTATATACCTACTATATACATACTATATACCTACTGTACCCACTATAACCTGACCAACTCGTTTTCTTTCTTCACGCCTCTCTCTCCCTCCTCCATTATGCCTATAACGTGCCTTTTGTCCCTTTTACTCCCCCGCCTCTTCAACCACTCACTTTTTTTCTCTCATTTTCCTTATCCCTTCTTCTCCCCTGAGGGTTCTCATATTGTTTACATTCGAGAATTATGATCAGACTCTCGTTTAATATCGGCGACGAATTTGCCGAATTAGGGATGCTCTTGTAATTGCTTTTTCGATTACCGCACGCTGAGAAATATTTGGGAAAATGTTACTTATCTCTTTCGCGATTCTGCTGAGACGATTAATTGGCTAGGTTGATAGGCGGTTGGTTGGTCTATTCATTCTTCCACCTCTTCTTCATTCGGCTATTGGTTTTCGTTTTTTTTTTTTTTTTGATTTTTCATTAATTTTACCCATTGGCTCACGATTTTTTTAATTACCCGCGGAGTTTTTCCACTCTTGCGTGAGCGAGTTTTTTTTATTAACTTCATCGATTACACTCGGATAACTCCAATAATTGGCTTGAAATTCTGGTAACGCTGGAGTGAATTTATATTTAACATTTTGGAGTAAAATTGGTGACGGATGAAATTGTATTTTTTATGTAATTTTGGGTATTCAGGGGCAATTAGTAGGGAATATGAAAGTTGGGAATATATTTCTATGGATTCTTGCGAGGGTAGTGGAAAGCAATTCTTATTTTTCCTGTGAATGGAAAAAGTTTTACTAGGTGGTCAGTAAAATTGTGAGGGGACTTGTGTTCTTCTTTTGTAATTATCTGTCAATTATTTGATATTTTCCATGGAAATAATGACTATTTATGTAAAATCAGTAGGAGAAAGGACCAATTAGCGGTAATTTCATGGGGTTATGACGGCGGATAGAAAAGTACAGGAATTTCTTCTGGGAAATTTCAGAAAAAGTGCCACCACAGCGATATATTCGATTACAGTACTGGAAAATTTCTCCGTTCATCATGAAAATTTCTTTATCGGCAGAGCAAAAAGCATCAGACAGCCTAGAAATTTTCCTCTGACTTCCGTTTATCACGAGAGAAGAAGGACACGAAAAAAAATTCCAGTGCTGATACTGGTAAAATTACTAGAAGATTTAATTATCTGACGTCCACAATCCGTTCCGCAATTCCGCACAAAATTTACTGATCCAGAAATTTTCCAGTACTAGTCCCACAATTCTACTTGTTATTCAATGCGAAAACTGGAATTCCCGGAAAAATTTCGTGTGGACATCGAGAATTTCTGTTTTATTTTCCAATAAAATAATATAGAGTGGGGTTACTTGCCTGGTTTTCCATAGCAAGTACCAGAATTTTTGCCAGATTTTTGTACTTGATACGAGCAGATCCTGTCTAAGAATTTTAGCAAAATTATAATTAAAAATAATAGTGGATCTCTGATCGAGTGGTAGTGGTCGGAGAGGGAAAAAAATGTGAGAACCACTGAGGGGCTATTCTCGCTGGAGAGAGGAAAGGAGATATCTGCAAAAACGTGTAGTAGAGAGAGAGTAGAGTTTGAAAGGAGAGTGGCAAAACTGAGAGGAGGAAAGAAGAGGTCTGGTCCACCAACCGTATAAGACTTGGAGGCCCTTAGCCGCCCCCTCCCACTAACTTCCCTCTGAGGATAACCGTAAAGCAAGAGAGACCGAGACATTCTGGGGTTTAAGTTTGCTGTAACCTTAACAGCCTCATATTCACAGAAATTGCGCTCATCTCGGTTCAATTATTCACGACTTAATGTCAGAGATAACTGGACGATGAAAAATAACGCCAAACTCTCCTTCGTCCTCTCTCCCACTCTATCAATTCCAAAAATCGGTGGTTCGTCATTTTGAGAATATTTTTTTGAAATGCTATTTCGTGAGGTATGAAGGGACCAACTATTTTTACTATTTCACCAGTTTTGTGGTATTTTTTTCACCAGTTTTGTGGTGTTTACGGAATAATTACGTCAAAGCCACTACGACCAGTTGGTTCAATATGATGTTCGATTTCCTGAGTTTAGTAATTGAATTGGTCATTGAAGTGTCAATTATTTCTCAGTGTACGGCGGACAAATCGGTCGCATTCCAATTTGATCATTCGCTCTTTACAGTATTCGAAAATCTATTCCATAGATTAATGATTGATGCACTGAAATAGACATTGGAACCTGAAAATTTGACCAGTTTTGTGCTATTTTTACGTGATGTTGAAGCAAAATTACGTTGAAGAAGATTGTGTGGAAATTCAGACTGGAATTTGTCGCGAAATGGCCTCAGGATTACAGGAATTTCAGGCTATTTTTCGTTAATTTTTGCCTTTACGCGAGGAAAAATTAGTCAATCATCAAAATTAATGATGAATAAAAAATTAATGGATCACTACGAATTTAATTAAAGGGAGAACTGTGTGCGGAATTTTAAGTTGCTTTGGAAATTCCACTGCAGTCCTGTTTTAGTGGCAGAAATAAGAAAATTCCAGAATTTACAAGAATTTTCAAAACGTAGTTAATTTTCATTGTTAGATTCCTCTGAATTTTCTGCCATTTCCAGAAAAATTACTGGAATGCTAAAAATTTTGAAAAATAATAGATTTTCATACTTTTCTCTATTTTCATTACCTCTAACGAGATACTAAGAATTAAATGTATAACTATTGATTTTTTGCACTAAATTATGGATTTTCGAACGAAAATTCGTTGAAAATGGATTTTTATTTAATTCAAGTTGAACAATCACTTTTCCATAAAACCTGCAATTTTCCGGCTAATAATGAAAACCGGCGATGAAACACCCTTAGCTTTTCCAAATTTTCCAGACCCTCCCTAAAAATCCAGAATTACTTAAACAACCAAGAAATGCAATCCTTCGCCACTGAAGGATTCTCAAAATTATCTCACCTCCCTACCCCCTCACTAAACACGTCAGTCCATCCCACATAAACCTCCCCCAATTTTCCAACCCTATCCTCAATAAAAAAAACCACCCCCCCACGAAACGAGTTCCCACCGCTCAAACTGGAAAAAATTCCCGGAAATTACAATATTTGAGAACGACGGGCTACCGAATTCGTAATTTCGCTGGTTAGACTAGAAGGGATTCAGTGTGACACCGAAAGGCATTCCATGATAAAGTCCCAGCAGATAAAGAGACACCGAGAGAGATGGAACATGAGAAACGCCAGAGTATCGCATACCGAGTGAGAATGAAGAGTGTAGAACATCGCGAGTGAAGGAGGGATACACTAAACAGAAGATGAGGATAAAAAAAAACGGAAAAAGGGGGAGGGGGGTGGGAGGGGGTGGAGTTGAGTTTGTGTGTTTGCTTTAACGATCGGTCCGTCTGTTGACTCAAGTGGACCGTTAGCGTGGCATCTCTAACTCGCGCCGTCAACTTTACTACACTACTTCGCACTCTCTCTCTCTCTCTCTCCCTCTCCTTCCCTTCCTCCCCCTCCCCCCGTTGACCCTCACTCACCCTCTCTCCCCCACTCCTTTCGTGCTCACTCTCCCACTCACGCCCTCCTCTCGTTTCTCTCACTCTCTCTTTTTCTCTCTTTCACTCTTCTTCGTCCCTCTCCCTCTGCCACCCACTCTCTCTCTCTCTCTTCCTCCCCCGGATCTCTCACTCTCTCTCTCTCTCTCTCCTCAACTTGGTATTCGAACTGCTATACGCACCTATGGAATATCGTTTGCAAAAGTGAAAGTAACTGAACATAAATGAACATAATAGAACAGGGCAGAACTGAACAATGGGGGAATGATGTTGACCCTTGGATTGTGAAATATATTTTTTTCTTACTCACAGAAGTATGGGGTGGGGTAAGGAGAAAGTTGAAGGTCAAGGGGAATTTGCATTAATTTTTTCCGACGGAAGGGCCTTGGAGGCTGTCAGAAGAGGACGTCACCCTCGTAATTCAACTTTTTGAAAATATTTCTTTGGGTATTTTGGTGGTCGGGGAGAGAATTCGAGGGAGGGAGGGATGAGAATTTTCAAGCACTACTGATATTTTTTTAACAAGCCAGAATTATAAATTTTTGCGGGAAGTTTTCGTAATGAATTTTCAACGTTTTTGACGTTTGGCTCGCAAAATTTCTCATTTATTTCGAAAATTCCTGAAAATTGGGTCCTTTGCGTAAAATAATAATCGATTGTTCAATGATACTTTGAATTTCCCTGCTCATCATGAAAATTCAACCATTGAATTCGAAATAAATTGAAAATTCCGGTAAATCATTACTCGTATTTCCAGAATTTTCCCGATTTTCTCGCACCACCTCAACCGAAAAATCTCGAATCACCAGAATATTCAAAAAATTAAATGATTCCTTCATGAAGAATTGCTGAAATTTTCAAGTTTACTCTTCCAACAGCGTACACGAAGAGAACTATTCAATAAAAATTAATTAAATAATTTCTGCTGAACAGAGAGAACGTCTTTTCTACTGATTATCATTAATTATTAATATTATTAATTTTTATAGAATATTCCTTTCCGCGTAGTGTACAGAGCTCTTAAGAAAATATCTTAAACCCTTCGGACGATTCGTTATCAAAAATTCTGGCTGAGAATAATCAACAGTGATTACCAGTTCTGCCTGCACCACTGGCTGCAATATTCCGGAAATTTTCTGGAGGTGAGAGTGGGTTGGAGGTAAAAATGACAAAATCTCTGGGCACTCAATTAGTGTGTAACAGTATCCAGAGTGGATTGAGAGGGTTGAGAAGTGGGAGGGGACAGCCTATGGAGATGCTTTCAGGGCCACCGCGTTTACGCCACAGCATTCAATTCCTCTCTCTCTCTCTCTCCCTCATTCTCTCTCTGTTTCTCAATAATCTCTCTCTATTTTCCTCTCCGTTCCTCCCACAAGTGGAGGGTTGGCAGGCAATTTCGACTGAACGCACACACGCGTGTTTTGAGCATGTGCTACTGCCTCTGATATTCGTCCACCGCGTGAAACCCCGGAGAGGAGAGAACATCGGTGCCAAAAAAAGAATAACAGTGACAAGGATATATACGTGGTGTAAAACGAAAATGGAAATAAGTATAGGAAATAACTGCGACGTCGTTAAGAATCCCCTGGCTCTCTGCTTACAACTACCGTTTGAAAATTTTCCATTTCGACATTTCAACTCATTAATTTTGGAAAAATTTTATCATCTTTTGGGGATGCTTTAGGGGATGCTTTAGGGAATATTTTGGTGTAAAATGGATATCTATTCAAAATTGGTCCTTTCGTCATTTACAAGATTTTTATTTTTTAAACAAATATAAATAGATAAATTCAATATTTAATTGTTATAGTCGATTGATAATCCGTTAAGTGAGATTCTCCGAAAATTCGAAAAAGTGGAATAGACTAGAATAAAAAATGCGGTTGGTAAAAATCTTGTTTAGATTCAACTAATTAAAAAAAGCCGTCAATTTTGAAAAAAAAATCGTTAATAATATGCAGCACTAAATGGGTTTGAAATTCCAATTGACTGTGCTTCAATTCAAAAACAAATTTACAAACAACTAAACATTTGTTGTTTCTAGTTTCGTAATCTTTCTACGTCGTCACGTAAGAGATACATGAAACTCTCCTAAAATTTTCGGTTCCTTTCAGACTCCGGAAGATGTATTAAAAATTGGAACACTGAATAGTCTAACAAGCTTCATCAAGCCTGTATTGATTGATTAAATATTCCGTGAAAAAATAGTTTCAACAGCAATCGTCGAACCTCTCGTCAATTGGAATCACAAAACTCCATTAAACCACGCGAGATAACAATGTTGATACACCAGAACATCCGAAAAAATACAATCTATTTCCAGAAATTCTAAAAATACTGTCATCCTCACAACAAAATCATTGAAAAATCCTGATTTCTCACATAAATTTTCCAACAAATCCTTCCACAGTAATTTCATAATCTCCCCCTTATCATATCAATTTTTTAAATAATACGTATTTATTTACATATATATATATATATACGAGTTCCGTAAAATTTTTCTGAATCATTTAATTTCGGGATTCCGGAAAAGATAGGTAACTTGCACCAACTATTCCTCTTCGTGTACACAAAAATAAAAAAACATTTGATCATGACAAACACATTGTAAATGATTTCGCATTGAAAATCAACTATACCAGATTGGAGTAAAGTCTAAAATAAACTTGATTCAAGTATATTTCTTTCTGCACCAACTAAAAGAACAACTCATAAGATTAATGCCTGTTAACCAGCGAGATAAAGAGCGCGAGCTCCCGGAAAAAAATAATTTTCTCCAAGAACCGAAAGAGTCAGATGAATGATAAACTCAAATGTGAATTGCAGGAGGGCCTCCCACGACGCCTCCGAAAGCGCCGTATGGCTTACACGTTTGATTATCTCACCAGGATACATCCCAAAGGGTTGAACCATTTTACTCAAATAACATTGGGGGCGCCTACATACGCATACATCAATTTTATCACCAAAATCGAGAAAACCTCTTTCACCCCTCAGTGGTAACGTACATAAGTTACTTCTGAGTACAGACCCCGATGACCAACGGGCAATTTTCAGCACGTCAGAATGTATTTAGAGCTATTAAGCGTAACCCAACTCGTGCATGTGTGTGTCCTACGCCATTAGACGCTGGAGAACGAAAAAAAAAAAAAAAAGTGAATATAATGGCAGGAGAGGAAACTTGATCGTCATGACACTTTGGCAGTTTCAAGGGGGCATCAGGGGAGGTTTAAACGTATATTTCACGAGGAATCGCTGGTATGGACGTGACAGGCGACCTTACTCTGCTCGTGGCTTTGCACATGCATGGAAAGCCTGCGTATATAATCCAACTATCTCTGTACTCTACCCCCCCCCATCTCCTCTCCCTCTTTACCCCCTTTTTCCCTTGTAACTCTCCCCTCGTGATGACGTGTGGCCTGGACTCACTCGTATATCGACCCGCACAGGCTACACCGCTCTACAATCTCTCTGTTCTCTATCTCAATCCACCCACCACCCACTCCCCCTCGCCCCATCGCAACCGCGTCACCCCCCCCCGGCCACCATCTCACAGCGCCCGCCCACCCTCTGCCCATTTTTGGGGGGTTGCACTCATATGTACATTATCCCTTTATGTTTATTTCTCTGTGTACATCAAACATCGTGTCTTACTGATGGGAGTTTTATAGGGGGAGCATGGAATTTGCTGATGTGTTTTTGAAATTTGACCGTGGAGAATGGAGAATTGAAATTGCGAGGTTTTTATCTGCTGGGGATTTCGGCTTCTTGAGGAAAAGTCCGGGGAGGGGTTTCACATTTTTAGAATGTTAATTTTGGGGGATATATGGAGTGAGTTCATGTGTATTGATTTTATGTGGTTGAAGAAATTTGAGATTCTCGGGGGAACAGGGGGGTTTTAGGAGCTCGGGATGTTGACTGGGTTTAGGCAGAGATTAGGATGATTTTTTTTTTTTGGAATATCTTTATTGTTTGGAAAATATCCAGGGAATGTGCGTAACTCATAATTTTGTGGGGTATGACCGAGAAATTTTTATTACAGAGAAAATGTCATCGTTCTACGCTATTGGGAAATTACACTTGCAATTTCGATTAGAAACAATAAATTTTTAACAACGGCAATAATTTCCGTGATTGGTTTTCAATGGTTTTCGATCTATTGAAAATTGAATTTTCACGATGAGCATGAGAATTTTTAAGAAAACCGAAATGATATTCAAGCTCATATAATTGAAAAATCTGATGATTGCGTGATTAATAATATTTTTATGATCATATTTTTAAGATCATATTTAATATAAGTAATTCCTAGTAAACCTCCGGAGAAATTCAGACGCTGATGAATTACTGAATTCACTAGAGAAACGAAAACGGGATTTTCAAGAATCAATTGCTTCCAGATAGTAAAACTTCCCTTAAATTACTGTAATTGTCAGGAAAACATTTGAATCTCAAAATTACTCCAATATTTTCCATGAAATTTTATACAACTCAAGATGTATACAACTATTAAAATTTTAATAGTTCAAGAGTGATAACTTTTTTAGTGATGATGAACTCGGTTAATCGGTATTTGATTTTTATGATCGTTAATTATGAGAAATGCCAAGTTTTGATTTGCTTACGGTGTATCTACATTGTATGTCTATAATTTAATGCAAGTATCAACATATTGACATGAGTAGTTGCGTCAGAAATATTGATGATACGACGTTCATGAACATACCAGGAACCACCAATGAAAAGTCAATTAATCGTCAGAAATATGGCACTTCGTAATTTATGTGAATCGGTTGCAAAGCGCCTGGGATATATGAGAAGAGAATAAATAAACACAGATGCACGTATGCTCATTCATTCCTCAACCGCTTAAGTATTTTCTTAGATAGTACGACAATAATAGTTCTAATCGAATTTTTCTATTTGTATTTTTGTAATTACTGTGTGAAAATATTTGATTCAATCCCTAAAACAATTTTCTTTTACTTAATGGAATTATTCAGAGTCATTACTGATGCCGCGTGTTCTCTCTTAAATAACAAATATTCCTCAGCAAATGGCAGTTTCTTAAATTCAAGAGATTGTAATTGAAAATCTCAAGATCGTCAATTGCGTTTTTGTTATTGCATGGAAATTAATACAGATTTTAAAAATTCCTGAGAATATATTCTCTTATATTAATTAAAAATCCTGCGTAATCCGAGACTCAGAAATCTGGTCTCAGAAATCTCAATTTCAATTTCTTTTTTTTTTAATTCCATCAGATGTCTTCATCTATCCGCTTATTCTAAAAGCAGAGACACATAAATGAAGTTCCCCTGAGTCGAAATATCTCGAAAATCGTAAGAGTGATTTCCTATTGGTCAACTCAAACCGGAAAATTCAAATGCGGCGCACGCAGTAGATCTCGTCTCTATTTATTTCAAAATAAATTCTTTCATAAAATAGATAGAACAGCCCCATTTTACTTCCACTTTGAAATATAGATTTCACCGGATATCCCTTCTACAAAAAAGTGAGAAAGCGCAGAATTTTCCAATTTGCAAATCTCGGCGAGACCCCACGGGGGTGCGTCTATCTAGCGTCTCATGCGTGAAAAAAAATCTAAAAAAATGAGAAAAAAAAGAAAAAAAAGGGGAAAAAGGAGAGAAGGATATAAGAATGGAAGAACAGGTTTTTCAAGCCGCTGGAGGATATATAGCACACGTAAAGGGTCCTACGAAGCGTGACTACCTGACGACGTGGCCCCGGGCGCACACCCAGAGGAAAATGCTGAAACAGGTGCTCGTAAAAAATTCGACGCTCAACCAATCCTCCCCCTGTCCCACCCTCTCACCAAGTTCTCTCTTTCTTCTCACTTCAAATGCATATGTGTAGTGGATTCTAGCTGTGGGCAACTGCGTAGACGCCAAGAAACGGGGAAAAACGGCCGAGGCGTGTTTTTTTCTTTTATTTCACTGTAAAAAATATCCACCTTAAAATATACGGAAAAAATCTGTCTCTTTGATATGATCCATGGCGAGGTGAAGTGCGCCGACCAAGGAATGCGAATTCAGGAGGGTGAAGTGCTTACGTAAAAACTCGTTGGGTAAACTGTGAGGATAACGACGTCATCATCAGAGATTACGTCCTGGGATGTTCAGTTTTTTTTTTTTTGTTCCCTCTACCTCTCTTATTGGCAACCGGGAGCTCTATTCGTACCACATAAAAGTTCGGTCTGTTGAATAATTTAAGATATTTATTACACACGAATTATTTCGAAATTCCCGTTGCAGTTCGATAAATGGAACGTCCAGTGTGAATGTCCCGGGACACTGGGTAAAAGTAATATGTCGGATAGAATCATATAAAATGAGAGAACTCCATTAAAATATTCAAGATAACAATGTTGATACCACAAAATATCAATAAAAATGCCCTTTATTTATTAAAATTCCCCAAAAATATTGCAATTTCGCAATTCTCTGTGTAATTATTCTGATTTAGGTGGGGGGAAGGTACAATAACAATAAAAAAAAATGAAAAGTTAGAGAAGTTGAAGAAACGAGGAAAATGTTTTCCGCTATGTGCATAAGTGCAGAGTATGTGTATCTAAGAGACATTACGCTTGCCGACCTGTTGCTACCCCCCAGCGAGTAGATGCTCCTTATCTCAACCACCCCCATTTACTTACATGTGCCCTACACGCTTATCACCACCATTTTTCCCCACCCCCACTGGAGTCTCATAAACGTGAATAAATAATTAATTGACCATTTTCTCTGTTTCAGCCTCGGGAGGGGGTGGTCCAATGTTGGTCCCTCCCGTGGCCCAAGGGGGAACCGGCGGTCGTCCAGGATGTGACACTGGGGGACGTGGAACCCAGAGCTCGGTTCCTGGTGGTACAGCTACACTCTGGCCCCTAGCGCCTGCACAACCTAATTTAACCGCCAACCAACAGTCACAGCCAACGCCACCCCTAGCTGCCACCCCAGCCCCAGCACACAATCAAGGTCTCATCACAATTACATTCATTTTTTCCTATTCAATGAGTATGAGTTTTTCTCTGATTTTACTTTGTCAATTATCAGAGCTGTTTTGAATAAATGGATTAGTAAGGGGAAGAGAAATTGGATTTCATGTGTTTCATGTGTGCATAAACACACTGAGAATAATTCCAAATTTCATTTACCCTATAGTAAACAATGGGGTGAGCCATGATTACTGTTTTTTTCAGTACAAGTTATCAAATTCAAAATTATACTAATTTCTCTCCCTGTGGGACAATCATGATGTAAATTCAATGATAAAAATATTCAGTTTCATCATAATAAGAAATTAATAAAAAAAATTTTTTTATATTTTGGATAAAAAATGTTGTGAACCTTTTGTTTCTAAAGTCTATTAGTCACAATTTTATATCTAGTTAAAATAAAATTCAATGATCGTTAGAAATTTTTTGAAAAATTCATCTGAAAACAGAAAAAATATTGAAAATTCAAGCCATAAATTTAGTAAATTTTCAATCAATCGGAAATCGAATAGTATTTGATATTCAATGTTCACGATGATTAACAAAAAAATAATTTATTGCATTTTCAAGATGAATAAGAATTTTAATGAACTTTAATAAAACAGACATTAATGAAAATTCAGATATCATAGCAATTGAAATTTGTACGAGTGAACGGTCCATATGCATTAATAATAAACAAAGTGAACGAATCATTACAGGTGTCAATAGATACGAGCTGTACTCCTTGTTCCCTGGGGGTGGTGCTGGGAGTTACGTTGCAGCAACGCCAGGTACACCTGCAGCCACCCCAGCCCGTGCCTACCATGCCACCACGCACAAGGGTGAGTTCCTGTCACCTAAATTACAGACTATCACCACCAAGGTGTCCTAACTGCGCGTATTAGCATAATTCGGGGAGGTCCCAACTTCCAGCACGTGCACTTCACATCTCTCCACGCCACCCTCTAAAACAAACACCCTTTATAAAAAATACTCTCCACCCCCATTTCCCCCTCCCAAATTCACCCTGAAACGCCTTTTAAGACCCCTCTAAAATCGCCGCGATGCATTTATGTAATCTCTCGTCTTGCCCAGTAATAATGGAGGACCCAATAATTTTTCATTTTTTCCATCACGCGGAGAGGGATTTCTATTGAAAAATCCGATATAAATTTTACTATAAAAAGAACATGAAAATTAGGTCTAGAACAGTTGTCTACGAGCGAAGTGAAGATTATTAAAAAGCGTAAGCTGGAATAGAAATTGTACGAGATGTCACTTGAATTCTGTGATCTGGCCCGGTAAAACTACCCATCAGTTTGATGACTCGCTGCTGAGTTGATGACAAGTCGTTAATTTTTCCTCAACGATTGAGATATTTTATGGGATAGAACGTAGAAACGACATACCAGTCTCGCAAAAATTGGTGAACGTCATGAATTTATTATTTTTGAAGCGAATTAAGTCGGAATTTTCGGGATTCGACTTGATCTGGTAAAATGACGAGATAATTTCAAATTTGATTCAGTAATAAATTCGCGAAGGCACCGAACATTTGAAATTTATTTAACATATTTTTTTAAATTTCTAAAATTTTTAAAATTTAAAAAAATAGAAATTAATAATTAAAAATTAAATTAAAAAATAATCTAAAATTTTAAAAATCTATCAATCCGTTCGACACTTTACATGAATAAAAATTTGAGAAAAAAATCTGAAACATTCGTTAACGGATCATTCCTATCCAGAGATGAGCTCAATTCAATAAATCCATTTACACAGTATTAATGAGACCCAATGAAAATGATCTAAAAATACCTCAAATAGATTCTTGATTGGAGGATATTTTCCTCCGATTTCTCCGGAGTTTCCCCCTGAACACATATTTCATAGCTCGTAACCCCGGATCCAGCGCTTAATCCCGACAATCGGAGGCTTAAATTCATTCTTAACGCCGCCAATCCCTTTTACCTTTTAAGAAAGTGCGGAAGAAGTGGCCGGTGGGGAAAAGAGGGTGGGCTCGCGCGGCGGCACGCTCACAATGCTGCAATTATGCAATTAAAGTTCTGAATGAGCCCCCTCCCTCTCCCCCCCCTCCTCCTATTCCCCGTGTCCCCCCAATTCCCCCGGTTCCCCCGGTTCCACGGGTGGAACAGGACTCCGGGGGTCGGCGAGAGCGCGTATAGCCCCACGAAAATAGAACGTATCTGGGTCTCTCCGACACAGAGAAGGCCTTCAACAACCTCATTGTCCAAAGGTGGTAATCCAAAACGCGCGTCTCGCCACTACTCGTACAGCTCGCAAAAATCTATCCATTTGAATTTTGGTGGGAATAAGCCTGACCGAAATAAAAGTAAAAATGCCATTTTCAATGGGGTAATTGTCCATTCCGGTTCAATATTCTCGCGGGGATGTTGGCGCAAATTTTTTGTATGTTTAAAAAAAAAGGGGAAAAAAAAAGTGAATGAGTGAGTACCTGGGGCGATAGGTATTTAATGGCTCTCCGCCTCCTGCTACACCTTGTCTAAAATCGAATCTAGACTCATCGGCGATTTCAATTATCCGCCGTGCCGATTTAAAGTACTACGAAAAATTTAAGCCATCACTCTCTCATCCGGCACCATCATCTTTCCACTTAATGAAATCCATTAATGTATGGGAAATTTATTTCACGCTGCATTATTTTGCGTTGGCAGAGCGGACAGGTGAGTGCGATAGCGAAATACAAGGGGGTGGGGTGAGGGATTAAAATTGAGAGGAACTTGAAATTTGTATGGGGATATCGTGAAAAGTTGGATTTCCAGCTTTTGACTCTTGAATTTGTGGCTTTTTTTGCTTGACTCTCTTTAACGCCTGTCTCAACAACACCCGATGCCGAATGAATTTGCATAGATTTTCCATTTATTTCGTTTCTGACCACTCGTTTATTGCATATTTATCGCTAAGGAGCGAGTGAAACTAACATCGATAAATTTCAATTCACTGTGTTGGTGGGGTTACCTTTTAATATTCATGGCACTAGGTTTTTACGACGTTTCCGGATTAAATTGGGGATTGAGCGGGATAAATCATTCCGCGGAAATCTCTTTATTTGTTTCCTCTTCCTTGAATTTTTTATGAACTTTTTTGGGAATGCGGGTTAGTTTAGTTACTCAAAGTTTCACTAGTTTGGGAATTTATTCTTTAATAACTAGTGCAGTGATGCTGTGGTAAAACTTTGCTGAGGGAAATTCTGTTGAGAACTTTTCTGCTATTTTTCTTCCAGACGAACATCTCAGATGCATTTCGTCTTTTTAGATTCCAAGGTATCATGCAACTGATGAGATGGAATTACTCGATTACGCGGAGAAAAAGTTGAAAAAATATTACTCTGAGTTCAATACTTTTTCGGGCGAATGAAATTATTTCAATGAAAAATACAAGCGATAAAATGGAAGAGAAACTTTATTTTTCTTTTAATACTAGGAAAAATGACTGTCACCAGAGTTATTGCTAATTTCTTCGTGTTTTCTTTTGTTGACTGAATGACAGAAATTATGGTATTCCACAGGAGTTATATGAATGAAGGATTGAGTAGCATTGCGTCATCCTCGATCGCCTTAAGTCCCAGTGATAATAAACTTTACCAGTTGGTGCAGTAGTTTTTATTGGGCAGCACGCGAATTTTAACCGTATTCTGACATTGTAACCGCTTTATCGAGAAGCACTGGAATTTTCCCCGCAATTCCATTATAAATATCTGGTATGCTTTGTCTATGTAGATCTCAATAGAGAAATTGGATAATAACTCAAATCAACTGAAATTTTCTATTCCAACAATAGTTCACTACAGCGGAAATTACGATTTACCCGTAAGACATTGCAAATTAAATTTTTATTGTAAAAAAATGTTCCTATCCTAATAAAAAAGGGAAATTATAGTGCGAAGAAAATAGGAGTCCGACTTTTCTGAATTTTCAAGATTTATTTTGCAGTTGTCAGTAATTTTCGGTTTTATGGCACGGTCAAATTATTGAACTGGTTAATTGATTGTGTAAAAATGTTCTCTTGAAAAATGACAGAGCCAGATGTGGAATGAATTATTTTCAGTTTCAGAGAGTGTATTCTCAGCAGCAGTTGGGGTTGGGGTTGGTGGTTACACCTGGGGCGCTCCCACGCCACCCCCTGGTTCACCCTATAGTCCTGTACCCGTGACGCAGCTCGAGTTGCTAGCTAAGAATCTAGCAAATCTAGCACCACATCATGCACAACAGCCACTGAGCCTTCAGGGTCTTGGTGTCAATGTTGGTGCAAGCCTGCATCATGCACAGCACACCACACAGCATACACTCAATCTCGCTGGTCTTCATCATTTACATCAGGGTGAGTCAACGATGACAACTACGTCGGCGACATCGTTCACGTCCAAGTATATGGACGAACGAACACTTACACTCGGTTAGTGATCAACATGAAACAAAACTCTGGATTCCGTGTTTCAGTATCAACACTTTGTTATTGTGGTTTATGAACATCTTTGATGATAATGCACGAGGTTTTTTACGGTTTTGGTTTTTTCCTGAATGCCGTTGGCAGATGTGAATGGCTTCTGTCGGCAATTCAGACATGATCTGAAAAGCTATTCCTCGCATTCAAACAATTTTTTCCTTCAATTTACCCTAACGTTTGGTGATAAAGGCGATGGCTCTTCAAAAAATTCCATTTTCGGATGAATTTTTATCGAAGAATTGTTACTTTTATTACAACATCGGGGTAAATATTGTTACAATTTTTTCACCAAGTGCAGAGGAAAGCTCATCCCCGGATGGAGAATATGTGAGATAATATTTAATATTTTTTACAAAAAAGATTCACTTTGCGCTGCCAATTAGGTATCCAACGGTTTGAAAATTATTCCGAGTCGTGCAAGAAATAATTTCACCTCTTTTTAATTCTGGAGAAGAGGTTTCCTTTTTTTAGTGAATTTCAATTTTGTAATTTTTTTTGCATTTTTTCATTGACATTATCAGCATGAGTAATTTTACGTTTTTAGTGCAAACAGCTGCGCAGAAAAAATGTCAAAACTTCTCACGGTTCAATTATTTTCAAAGTTCTCTTTTCTTTGAATTTTATAGTTGCTTTGATTTCCATCGAGTATCGATATTGAAGCCGTAGCTGAGCAGCATAAAGGCTTCACAAAATATTCTCTCAAAAAACATTTTCTCTGTCCGGATCAGAATACTCTTGTACGAATACCGACACAACTTTTTAGTAACGCAATCATTCCCTCCATGAAAATTACACGAAAGAAGAAAGTTTTCGATGCTAGAAAATAATTTTTTAGTGTTATATTCAACAATAAAGTTTATAGACAGAAGAAATCTGTTCTCTAGGATAAAGAGGTAGTTCTCTTAGATCTAGAAACATTTCTAGCATCAAAACCTTTCCTTCTGTGTGCATTCTAAATTCTACATCAACTAGAACACAAGTATCGAAATACGAAATGCGTTTTGTGGAATTATAGATGAATGCATGAGCCTTTAGTTATCGATTTCTGTGATATTCATCTTTAAAAACTAAACTCTTGATCTAACCGTCGAATTTATTTCCCGGTACAAAATGTTTCCCGTGAAAAATTCCCACGTCTCCCCTATTGACGTAGTCATTATCTAATGACTTTTAGAATCTCAGAGCTGCCTGTCCTTGGAACGTCGACAGTTCCATTCATTCCACCAATACAAAACCTTGTCCATTCAAAAATAATCATCGTTACCAAAAGTATTCATATTCATATCTCAAAAGCTTCTCTCCGACACTGTTAAAAATTCATTGAAATTTCAATCCAAAGTTCAATTCAATTTCAATTAAAAGGGACCATTAAATTTTTCATCCATCAGAAAAATTCCATTCTTCGTGTTAAATGATAATTGACATATACAATTAAATTTTCAATAGCTGAAAAATTCAGGAAAATTTTTACGTAATTTTCAATATTTTCACGACTTTTTTTCGGTGACATATTGACCTGAAAACCGAGAGTACCCAGAATATTCAAGAAAATCATGAAATGAAAATCATGAGATGAAAAATCAAAAGGAAAATATCCATTTTTTGACCTGAACTTTCGAGTGTAATTTCTCAGCCGTGTATCTGCGGAAAAAAATTCACATGACTCTGACGTGAATACCATCACGACTTGGTACGAACTCAATCATGAACGCCGTGAAGATGACATTGAACATTCCATGTCCTTCACACAAGTACGAAACCGCGTAGAATTCGGATGAAGTTCATAAATGGATGAGTGTTTTCTGAACTTGATCGAAGACAGTCCATCCTGAAAAAAATGTTTGCTCAACCAATAACCCGGAATTGTCTTCCTCAGGTGGTCTTCATCAAGGAACGTTCCCTCCCCAGCTCTCGCTGGTGACCGCAGGTACCCCAACCCTGACAATAAATAGTTTCTCCTCCCCAAACACCCCAGCAAGTGTCATATCCCCAAGCACCGGTGTTATTCTCCACGATTACCAATCACCAGGAGCCGGTGTCAGTCCAGTCGGTAACTGTCAATCATCATTACTAAACGGCGCATCACTACCATCAGCAACAGCCTGTACAGTTAGTACCGTTCTTGTTCAAGGTGGACAAACAGCAAATACATTTGTACAGAGTACAACTAAAAAGAGGGAATCCATTGTAACAGCACAAGCTCAAACAATAAAAGTTGAGAACAAGACATCACGACAGTCTTGCGTCTGCAAGAGCTCCAATGCCACCGGTAAGACATCTTCAACTTTATTTATCTCTGGTTCCTCAATTACTCGACCTTGAGACATTAGCCTCCGGGAATAATACTATTTTCTGGCTATGTGCATGGTCATGTTCAGAACTAGAGGTGACAGGCTTCTATAGAGTTTCCAAGCTTACGTAATCCTGAAACTTCTCCTCCGTTCTATATTTAAGCGGTCTAGCCAGTTGGCTTTATCGCATACCCAGTTTAACACTCACTTTTCGTTTCACTATTTTCTATATCAAGCTCAATCCTCGTTTTATCATTCAATAAACCAGGAAAAACAAAAATCGTACACTCAGAGGCTGGATGCAGTAGAACCCTACCAGTGGTGTCATCCTGGAATGGCCAGGACTCTCCATCCTATCAGAACACTGGCAGCCAGAGTATTGCCACCAATCTAGTGAAACGTGAACCCCTCACAACGGTACCATGTCAAGTTGCTGAAGTTTCTACGTCACTCCATGCCACCACCACTGCTGTCAAAATCGAGCCACTTCCCACCAAGTCCGAGAATGGTAAGAATCCTCTTCAATTATTACTATCTCATTTTCCTGCTTGCACTCTCACAAATTTACGTGATTTACAGTAACAATGGTTTACCCTTCAAATTCATTAAAACAATCACTTGTTCAACTTCATATTTAAGGTCTTCCGGACGCAATATTTATTTCCAATGAATAACCGTTTTTCCGGATGTAAAATATACTTCAGGAAAAACAATTTTCCCCTCAGGGTATAGACCGCCATTTCTTTCACATTCTCTTCTGAAAACACCGACAATACCTTTTAAATACGGAACAGTCATACTACCAACAGATAATTATCTCTAAATTTATAAATAAATTATTTAGAATGATTACTATTAAAACATATTGTTTACCCACAATATGAAAACTAAGTGATCACCAGAGAAGTACATTCCAGTCAATTAACAATAATTCAATAACTGCACAATTAACAAGCATCACGATAAATTTATCGATAATTGTTTATTTCATCTTTCACGAGTACTCCGAGACCTGATTTTTCACCTCCCATTGAATCTAAAAGTCATCGAGCACAATTCATACACCATATCTTCCCACACACCCTCCAACCTCGCGTATTGATTTCACTGGGTAATTTTTTGATCCCTTCACCAGCAAAAAGTAATCCACTCCCCTCGTTGGTTGGACCAATGGAATTTCTTTCAGCAGTCATGAACCCTCGGATTCATAACGAGGTGCAGAGGGATAGGAGGGGCATAAGACTGAGCTCCTGTGCCCAAGGGGTACCTCAAGTGTTCTCGACAAAAAAAAAAAAAAGAAAAAACAAATCCAGATGACATTAACAGCGAGTGCATTAAAATTCTCACATTAACAATTGAAAACATTGAAGATTTTCTATGAAAATGTCTGCTATCAGATTATCCTCCTATCTATCAAAAGATGTACAACAACTCGGGGATAGATAAATGAACAAAAAACCCAAGTGGGGTGATGAGGGTGATGCGGGGGAAGGGAAGGGGGGGGGGGCAAATAGGGGGACCAAGGAGGGGGGGAGTTAAGTAGGAGGTGCGTGACACGCATGGCGACGCAAATACAAGGCGTGGCTCGGAAACGAGTCTCGAGGCTCTATGCATGCATTTATATACGAAAAGCTGCAACCGCAAATGATTCCAGCAAATTACGATAGGTATTCTGCACGCCTACATGCCATTACATCAGGTTTATAACAATTTTAATCTACGTTTCATGTTATTTTTTCCTCAACTTCTCTCTCCCGCCCCTCCATCGTCTTCAATCCACCACTTGTACCGTCTAATCGTAATTTTCCTCACGCTGTTTCTTATACTTTGCGATTCCACTTCATTTCCAGGAATTGTTGTATCAACGGCAGCAAGTGGTATACCCGTTGGTATCGCTGTTGCGAGACAAAGATTGCAACACCAAGAGACATCATCAACGTCAATGCGAAATGTTTCACTGAGTCATCATACGTCTCATCATGCATCCTATCATCACTTTCCGGATAGTCTAGGTGAGTGTTTTGTGAATTGTATTTTGGGGGATTGGGTGGAGGGTTTAGGGCAGGATCAAACTGAAATTTTCAGAGGGTGGCACATAAAATTGGAATTAAAGTGTCGAGCAAAATCAGCGCACCCGTATGCTCGTATATCTACACCGGAGGGATAGCGTTGCGGATAAGCGTTATCCGATACGCTCGGTGCTTTCATTAGTGCCATCGTTGGGTTGTGTGGTGGATACCGAATATGTGTGGGCGAGAGGAGTTTGAACATGTTTGAATTCATATCTGGGAGCTGAATTAAAATAAAGGGGGAGTTGATCGATTTGGGGAAAATTGAGAATTCTCAGTGAACTGTTGATAATACGAGAGGATTACTGCTGATTCAGTTAAAAATTGGAGGAAATTTTAATGCCCCGTTCTTTACCTATGCTTTTCCTTAATTTCAGGCAAAATTACAATTCAAAATCATGTGAACACTTAGGGTTAATATAATATTTACTTTTTGTGTGGATTTAAAAATATTGGCTCGAGGTAAACTGGAAGAACTAGCCGGAGGATATTTTTGTACTTTTCGACGGTTAGGAAATAACTGGAGAATTTTACGCCTTCTCGGTCAGATGAAAACCTCACTGATACTTTTGACTAGCACGTTGAATCTTTTATTTACATCTCATAATTATTCTCGGGATTTTTTTTGTTAACTGTATAGTTAAGATTGCTAATTTTGGGAAAACATCTTTTTTGGAGAGGAATATTGGAATTTTAAAAGAGGGAGATAATTTTTGGATCGTAAGGAACGAGTCTTCTGATTAAAAGAGAAATTTTATTTTTCAATATACTGGGATCTAGTGTAAAATATAGGAGATTGAATATATCTTTTTGTCGTGAGGTCTCACAGATAATTCGAGAGAATTTCCAATTCCTAAGCAGCGGAAAGATGAGAATGCCACACGTTTCTTGAATTTCAGGGTCAAATTTCCCTGAAATTTTAACGGACTGCAAGCGAAAGCAAATATTCAATTGAATTTTCATGATTTCCACTTATTTTCGTAATAATACAGCTAAAATTCTCATTTTCGTTAATGATCCTATCAAAAAGTGAATTCCAATCGCAAGGTTCTCTGAAATTCGGAAAATTTTTTCAATTCTAGAAACGACTCTAACTGTTTTTCCTCTTAAAGAAAATGAGTTTTCACCTGAATTAAGTGAAAATTCCTCTTACGATAAAGAGGCAGATACATCATGCAAATTCAAATAAAAATATACTAGGCTTTATAAAAAAAATCGTTAAACCTGACATAAATCCTATTCCTAAGTATTTTTCCAAGAGTAGTTTTGTGAATTGAAATGCGAAGAGAGAAAAAAATAATAATGACATGCGACCGTTACTACAAACAGTTTTAATGAGTAAATATGAATTAAAAACTTCACAACAAGCAGCAGTGAGAAACAACAGGTTCTCAATTAAAAACCCTGAATTTTCTCAAAACCCGAGCCACCACCACAGATTTTTACCACACAATCTAACATTGAATATTCTTCACCATTACCCCACCCCAAAAAAAATCCTCAAATTAACCGAGATGATAATTTATTCCAAGTACCCCATGCCCATTAATCTTCCCCAAATAAAAAATCTATTCCTCTCGCACCGAACCTGTCATCTGCCCAAACTTCCTGTTCTGCAACGAACTTATCAAAAAGATCCATTCATTAATACGAGATATGAGTTGAAGCCCTCCCCAGTCAACTACCAAGAAATAATTGAAATTCATATCCTCCGCATAGCTGCATCATTACGAAGGCATTAGAAACTTAAAAAAAACGTACGACTGAGTAATAAACAATTCGCAGAAGCGAGTCTCAAACTTTTTCAGTCATTAGGTACTAATCGCTGGGTTGAAACGGTTCCTAGTTAGTGTCAACAACCTTCGGGTCCCTCTCATCTCGCCAAAAAACCTCAACGAATGTTTAGAGAATGGATTAGTACATGGGTTATATGTAGCGGCATTTGGTGGGCAACTATACAGCCATGTTTGCCCCGGTGGTGAAAGAGGTACATTGGCGCGGCACGGTGCGCACACAGAGTAAATCAGAAATGTTGAGAGAGGAAGAGAGGTGGAATGAATCGCAGAGGGGTACAACAGTCCCAGGGTTATATAGAAAATGCTTGATGAGAAAAAGGGGGTGGGGTAGGAAGAGAGAGAGAGAGAGAGAGAGAGAGAGAGAGAGAGAGAGAGAGAGAAAGAAGGAGAAACGCAGAGAGAGAGAGAGGGGGGGTGACGTGGGTGAGGGGATATAGGATATAGAAGGATATACAAAGGTATACAAGGATATACAAGGATATACAAGGATATAGAAGGATATATATGTATCTGTGGTGGTTCGTTTGACGTGTGGGTGTTTTTGTGGTGGAGAGAAAGAGAGAGAAAAATGATAGAGACGATGTGAAAAAGTTGAGAGAGAGAATTAGAGGGGGTGGTATGATGGTGGGGGAGACAGTGCGAGGAGAATCAGAGTAAAAAAGAGTGACATGTTGATGAGAAAAGGGGGTTTGGCCTTTTACAGGATCGACCACAGCCATGACCGTGGGCGGGACTACGCTTCTACATTGTGGTAGTGGTGGGGATGATAGGCCAGCCCATCTCGCCATTCCCCCAGGTGCTATTGCACCCTCTGTGAATGCCACTCTTGGCTCTACCCTCAATCCAAATAGTCTAGGTGGCTTGGCTAGCATTGGACCTAGTGCACACTCAGCCACCACTGCTGGATCAACCGCTTCTCCAGCCACATGGCCACCAACACTATGGCAATATCCCACAGCAGGTGACATTGCGGAATAATTTAATCGTCATTATCAATCAGACTGATTTGATCATTTAATCTTTTGGGAATTTTATGGGGGATGGGGTTTTTTTTTTACTCGGTATTACTCGCTTCTTGTTCCTTGTCATTAAAATGATTGAATTTATTGATTGGGGATTCTTTTGAAGTTACGTGCGCCAATTATTGGTGATGCAATAGCTATGTGTGGTTTTATTTCTATGGGTCGGGCAATCATTACCAGAATCATTTGTTTGATTACAATGCTAATTACATTCACTTATTTTAGCGTACATTCTTTCTCGTGAGTAGAGAACATTTTGGGATTGTGGGAAAAGAGTTTGAGGATTTCAAATTTCAATTGAATCTGACATTCGAGGGAATTCCATATTAAAAATAACATGACAGAAAATTTTTGTTTTTGCAATTTTATAATTTTTCAGTGGATTCTTATTTTTTGTTATTGAAAAATAAAATAATTTCATCCATTCATTTCGGACTCTAGAGTTGAATGTATCAATTATGGATTATCCGATATCGAGATGATTCAATTCGATTTCTCCATCCGAGTCAATAACATTTATTCTCATACAAGCAAGTTCTATCTACTGACCTCTCATCACTGATTTTCACGTCCATTTTCACCTGATACACACCGTTGACCGAGTGACATTTCGATTAAATCGAGTGTATCAAGCTCAACGTCTATTTGCACAGTCATTCAATTACGGAGTAAAACCTTTCCCTCCGAAAGGATCCCATAAAAAATTTACAACAATTGCATTATGTAGTGGATTTTTATGTTTAGCAATGCCAGCACTGGAGCCAGTTGGATTTCCACAGCTCGGCGTTGGGCTTCAAGGAGGTCTACAGCTTGTCAGAGATCCATCAACAGGTCATCTATTGTTGATCCATGCTGCTGGTAAAATTTCATTACATTTAATATATCCAAGTAATAGCTCTACATAATTATCCTCCTAATGAAAATATTGGAATAATTCAGCAGAGCAACTGCAGCAGGCAGTAGTTTGGCCGAATTATCCTCATCACAATGGTCCAAATGTTGGTGCACCTTCGCCCTTATTGTTACCACCACCACCACCTCCCTCCCTCCAGCTGTTGAGCGACATGAATGGAGCAAGACTTGTACTCACTGAGAATAAACGTAAAACGCAAAATAACGTGCCCATCGTTAAAATTGAGGCAGACTGCGGTACAACTCCTACAACAACGATAATTGGTAATCCATTCGATGAATTATTTTTATATTGAGATCTCAATATCAATCAATCGATCCACATAATCAATTGCATTTCTGAGATAAATCATTACTGAAAGAGTTTAAGGTAAAACAATGAATCAGCAGATAATAAATTTTTTTTTTGAATCGATTGTAATTGCCCCCGAGACCATGGCCTAACGATTCAATTGAATTGTCCCAATTAGCTTCAGCAGAGCCCAGTAAAGCCCTCCAAACGATGACGACTATGACCGGACCACTCGTTCCTGATACACCTCTGTTGACGACGTTGCATTACTATCCTCATGCGCCGGCGCTCGTCCAAATAAGTCAATCCGAATCGACACAGTGTCGAACACAGGTCAGTCCAGCAATTCGAATTAATCCCATTGATTTCTATACCATTGGAAAACTACACAGGAAATTTCAAATTAATTGTCAGGACATTTTTAGCAACAACAACGTCACATGAATTGAAATAGTTCTGCATTTTCAGCTCGGTCTATTGGCAATTTAATTGTCCTTTTTGTTTGAATTTCATGATGGTTCTGGAAAGGTCGAGCTTTCATTGAAAAATTAATAGTTTAACATCCGCATGTAACGCGGAGAGAGAAGTACAGGAAAAAGTACGTGACTAATCACGTAATGGTGGGCTCAAGAATGATGTCAGTCATTCTTATCGAAAATTATGGTAAAAAGTTGAAGACGGTCACTAAATTTTATTAGTTGCACCGAACAATTGCCATACAGTTACCTATTTTTTTCTGGCCTCGTAAAACTTATAGTTCTAAGTAAAAAGTACGCCACAAAACGCAAAGATTAATTGATTTGCACGTCAATTTTTCGTGACTTGATTTTTCGTAATCTCAGCAGCCATGTTAACTTATCGACTGTGTGTTAACAATTGAAATAATAACAATAAACTTCTGGCGAATGGGTAAAATACTTGTCTGACGTATCAGAGGTTGTGAGTGCAAATCTCTCCTGAATTAAAAAAAAAAACGATATAGTAAATTTTACGGAACTGATTCGTCAATTTTTCTACTCGTGTAGTACTTTTTCCGATTTTGCCGTTCGCTCCATGTTTACGTTTGAAACAGTAATTTCTACGGAACTTCTCACGTACTTTTCCAATATTCCTCTCCGTGTGTACATATCGAATGTAATCTTTGGTTTAAATTTTATCTTGTTAGTGTTAAATATTGCTACACATGGAATGCATATTGCGATGCGGAAACCACTTGAATGTTTAAAAAAATAATGATGAAGAAGAGGAAAAATTGTTGAAGGGTGCCTAATCGAAATATTACAAGACATCTGTCAAGTTTATATCTGACAATCAATAATTTCAAAGAAAATTTTAGTTTTAAAGAAAAACCCAATTTTCATGAATTTCCAAAATGAATGAGAGACGTAATGAATATTTTCCATTGAAATTGAATTCAAATCATATACAATTCTCGAAAGAATAATCAGGAAAGTGTGAGTTGGAACTGAAGGCACTGATTCAATCCACTTCCCCATTCGTCTACAATACGGTCTTTTTGTTTCGGTCAATCAGAGGAATTCGTTCATATCAAAAGCGACGTCACCAGTCTCCTGTCTGACCCCTCCACCAGAAGTGACGCCTTCTCAGCCAATCGAGACTAGCGAGAGTACATTGATAGGTGTTCAGGATGCTTCCAATCAGACAGACGCCCCAGAAACCGACGAAGAACACATCCCCGTGGTGGACGGTGTTGTAAAACAGGAGCTTTCAACCTCAACCAATCAACAATTAGTATTCGGTACGTTCAACGTTGTCTCTTCAAGTATTGAGAAACCCCAGGCCTACAGTCTAATAAGCAAATCCGACAAGTCCGAGATGACTGTCAAAGTGAGCGCAGTGATCAAGGATACACTGAAGACTGAAGTTGTGAGTTCTGTCGATCAAACGATTGAGAGAGTCGTCAGTAGATTGAGTCACGTCGAGGCAGACACGGACGAGGCCGAGTCATTAACAACGGACAACGATAATGAGGACAGGCCATCGAGAATGGGCGCCAAGATGATTGAGATAACCGAGGAGAATTGCGACAGTTTTCACGAGAATCTGGAGTTCTTCGGGAGGCGGAGGGATCCCCTCGAGCAGCACAAGAGGCCCCAGTTCTCTGAGGAGCTACTCAACAAGGAGAAATTACTCGAGGAGAAGAGACGAGATATTCAACTCAATACTCAGATGGAGGAAGAAAGTCATCAGGCTGTTTCATCCTCTCTGGGAAACATCCAGACTGAGAGCCTTAAAGTTAATATTCCCCGGCTTGTCTCTACAAGCGAGGAGACACAGCCACCAACAGTCGATTCGAGCTCTCCCTGTGACAGAACTCCGCATCCTCAGATCACAGTCAAATCGTTTGATATGCCATCGATAGACTGCGAAGACTACACCGATGTCGAGGTTAATCCGGCGAGGGCAGTCAAGAGAGAGGCCGAAGAAGCCACTCCCAATGGCCCCAGTCTTCCAGAAAAACCCATAAAAAAACAGTGCGTGGAGAAGTGTCATCCTGGAATAGAGAACGTTGTGGAGAAACTCAAGAAGAATGCTGCTGCACAGCAAGAGCATCAGCAACCTTCGATCTCCCAACATGGAGATCAGAGCACCGTTAATCCAATTGGCCCCCGGCGATTGGAGAATGGCCTGAAAAAACACATCCTACGATCCTGCAAAATAGCCTCTACTTCAGAGAGCATTAATGATGATAATAAAGATACGAGTTGCAGTAGAGTCTCAGCCGGTTTGATTGTGAAATCTCTCAGTGACAATAATAACGACTTCACAAGTAGCAATAATAACTTTAAGGAGACTGAGGTTAGAGGTTTAAAAACAGAGAAGGTGTCACCATCAACTACACCAACGGTAGCTATCGAGGGAACCAAGGTTTCCGCAAGTAGCTCAAAATCTTCTGGTATTACACAGGATTCCCAGAAAAAGTCCAAATCGTCTGGCAAATCAAAGCCTAACTTAGATCTGAGTGGCCTTGAACTACTCTCGAACAGCATCCTACAGCTTGAGCATTTGAAGCCAGGAGCTGTGAGTGAAAGCGAGAGCGAGAAGTCACCAACTAAGGAGACACCCCAGGCACTCCAGACTGAGAGCAATAATAATAATGTCGACAGTCCACTTGGACTTTTATGTGCATTAGCTGAGCAGCGTTTCATGGAGGAAGTCGGTGATGACCAACGCACAGTTAAACGTGCAACGACTTTGGAGAATTCTGAAGAGATTTCAAGAGCTGGTAGATTATTAATGAATCTTGGGAAAGTACCGAGTTTTGACGCTGACAGAAAGAAACTCGAGAAGAGAAAACACTCGTGTGAGGATATCCTTTATGCATTTAACAAGAAATGGAGATCTGATTTTTCTGGTGGTAATCAGAGAAATTCTGATAAGAATGGTGATGATGGAGATGCTGACAATGATTTGACGGATTCGGATAATGAGAATGGAAAGAGCCTTGAATTGAGTAAATTACGATTGGCTATTGCTGAGAGTGTTGAGATGAATGGAAAGTCGTCAGGTTGCAAGGTGCCAGGAGATCGTCCCAGTGAGGCTTCGCCTGCTGATGCTAACATGAAAAGCTCGTCGAATGTGAACGATGGACAGCCAATGGGCCCACAATTGTCCCACAGAAAGGACGACAGGAGAATACCTCCAAAGTTGAGAACGAAAAGTACAGACTACGAGGTGTGCAACGTAAAGAATATCAATCGGGAAAACGAATCCGAAGGATCATTCGAGAGTTCGCTGAGTCCAAACGTTCTCGGAATACCCAGGTGCAATTTGAATCTAGTGAAATTGGTAGAGCAGAGGAGTCACATTAAACTTCTAGATAGCATCCCAAGTATTCCAATTCCAGTTGCCCCCGCGGCATCTCCCATAACAGTTTTAGATAATAAAATTCTGTCCGAAGATGAGGATAAAAATCCAGTCTCCACAGGTTATGAGACCTCATCACCAGTTCCCACAGCCTCGAGCTTAAGCTCAGCATCGAAAAAACGTAAAGTCGGACGACCCCGTAAACTCATGTGTACATCGGGCAGCGTGAGACACTTAACCGAAACAATAGTCGCTAAAAAATCAAAGAGCAAGAATTCAGTAGTTGGTTATCTGTTGAGCTCTAAGAGCCGTCATTTGCAGAATAAATTGAATGGAAAGGCTGGTTACACTCCAGTGCCCTTCAAATCCGGTTTATCTGCGTCTAAAGGTATGACAAAGTCCCATAAAATAACCAAGTCCAAAGTAAAACCAGTCAAGCAAACTCCCCTTCACAATAAAAATGTGATAAGTTCGATAATAGCGGAGAAAGCAAAGTTGAGTCAAGAGGCAAGATTGGAGAAGGTTGTTAAATTGAAGCCAAAGCTAAAAGCCGAGGCTAAACTCAAGGAGTGGAGTAGCGATGGGGCTGATCAGTCTGAGTGGAGATGCACCATCGAAGACACAACACCAGAACTAGTACAGCCACCACAAGTCGAACAGCAATCTCCAGCCCCAGCGGAAGATTCTAAATCCACGGAGCAAGTACCTCAACCGAGTGAAGACGAGGGCTTGGAGAATTACGAACGGTGCAAAAAGAAAAAGCGAAAATCCTCTTGTTCGTCCCCATCCCGACGAAAGTCGGGGGATCACGATAAGAAGGAATCAAAACGAAGAAAATCCTCGGATTGTAAAGAATGCAAAGAGTGCGCTAGGGCGGCTAAGGTAGAAAAAGCTGAGAGAATTGAGAGCATTGTCAACAGATGTAAGCTCACATCTGCGCACCTTGCAATCGATCAATTGAGAGTGTTAACGGCAATGGGTGGGCTATTTTACGCTGGTAGATTGAGTGCAGTTCAGGCACCAGACGTTTACGCGATAACTTTGGATGGTGAGAGAGGTAATAGGCCGCATATACACTCCCGTGAGGAGATACTTCAAGATGCTATTGTTGAAATCTGTCCAACTTCAACGAAGGAGCTGTCACCAGGCACTCGTCTATGTGCTTACTGGAGTCAGCAATATCGTTGTTTATACCCTGGTACTTCGGTTGAGCCTTCAGAGCCTGATTCTGATCTTGACGATAAGTTTGTTAGCGTTGAATTTGATGATGGCGACAGTGGGAGGATTGCTCTGGACGATATCAGATTGTTACAGCCGGATTATCCAGTCGTTGAGTACGATCCAAATCCCTTACTCTCGCTGGGAAAACGCAGGCGTCAGATATCCACGTCGACGGATGACAAACGGGACATTCACATTGTTAAAACACCATCTGATGTGACGTCCAAATCACCGGGCAATCCAAAATCTGATGATGCAAGAGAAATTGATGGTAGGACAATCGATGAGTATCGCGAAAGGAAGAGACTGAAGAAGAGGAGGAGGGATAAGTTGAAGCGACTTCAGGAGATTCAGGAGGGGAAACGCAAGCACAGGAGGCATAAGTGCTGCGAGGAGCACAGGAAGCATAAACATAGGAAACATCGGAAGCATAAACATCGACATAGTCATCATGGTAGCTACAGTGATGGCAGTCACATGAGGTATTGGTAGTCGCATTCTTATTTTATGAAGAAAACAAATTTTATAGCTTGAAATTTCGGACAATTTTCATTGCTTTTTTGATCTGATCATTTGTGAATTTCAGTGGCGGAGAGAGTTGCTCTGGCCAGAAGAGCGAGGAAGAAGCTTCAAGGGTGTCTCCTTTGGGAGAAGAGGGAGAAATAGTGGTAGAACCTCCTCAACCAATTCCAGGTGTGACTGACGATCAACCAGCCCCAGAGGAAAAATCAGACAAGCCCGATAAAGGAAAAAAAGGAGAGAGGAGAGGAAAGGCGAGGGAGCGTCAGGAGTCTGTAGAGAGTAGGAGCAAAATAGCAGCTTTCTTGCCAGCTAGACAATTGTGGGGCTGGTCGGGGAAGGGTTACAGGCGACCGGGTGCAAAGGGACGGGCGAAAAAACAATTCTTCAAAGCCATTCAGAGGGGCAGTGAAGCGATACAGATAGGAGACAGCGCTGTGTTTCTTTCAACTGGACGTCCTGACAGACCCTACATCGGTAGGATCGAGTCGATGTGGGAAACATCGAGTTCCAATATGATTGTTAAGGTCAAATGGTTTTACCATCCTGAAGAGACTGTTGGCTGTCCATCCAATTTGAAATATCCGGTGAGTGAAATAGCCTGTGCTCGGATATCATCGGATTTATCATCTTATACGTTTTTCCTCGTGAATATAATCTTTATCTTGTCTTATTTGTTTCAGGGAGCTCTGTTTGAATCCCCTCACATGGACGAGAACGACGTACAAACAATATCCCACAAATGTGAGGTACTCCCCCTCCAAGAGTACACGGAAAAACTTGGTAAAGAACCCCACAGATATTTGACGATCTACGACAACAACGACATATATTACTTGGCTGGATACTACGATCCAACAACATATCTTCTCACAATGCAGCCTGGAGTGGTATGAGAGCAACTTAAGCTGACGATAAAGTTACTTGAACATTAACAGTTGTCAGCTTGATACCACCCGTGAGATTATTAACAAAACTACTGGGTCTTAGAGGGACATGAATGAGAAGCAATGATAAATGCAATATCTATTTAACGAGAGGCATTATAAGAGAATAATGAGAAATTATATGGAAATTCTATTCCATTGTAAATATGTACATAATTTCTAATAATATATCATTTATTATATTTTCTTTGAAAAATCTATGATAGATTGAACGTTCTATAATACGATGATGAGCATCGTTTATCTGGAAAAGACCATTCAATTGATAACTAAGTGATAATTAAGAGACACGGTGCTACGTAATCAGCCTTTGCCCTGCAATATGCTGTTTTCCAGTTGAATCAAAACGTATTTGTGTTTTACGTTGCATTGATTTGTTAAGATTCATTTGTTATGATTTATAAACAAAATATTCTCCATACCGTGCAAGAGAGAATGCAAGAGTTCAGTGAAAAAAAAATGGTAGAAATAGGGAAATTTTTTATGAATTATTTTATATGATGGTGAAGAATTGATTGAAGGTGTCAAGGTCGTTTGTCCCTGTCGTATTTGATATAACTCATTTAATCGTTAGTATCATTATCCTTCATTGCTTAGTCTGCAATGACAGCTTCCCTATGAATTCGTCACTTTGTGATAGAGTAATGATAATTACGTAGTGATCCAAATGGGCTGAGAGCACTCGAATTATTTGTGATGCTGTGGAGATACTGATTCATTCTGAAATCTAACGCAATTCATCTTATTGAGGTTTATTGTGGCTATAATTGATGGTGAGGTACGGCTTAGTACAAATTTCAATGAAAAGATGAAAAATTTGTTGTAAAAGTGCGAGTTACGAGTCTAAATGGCGAATGATCATTCGTATTTCGACGGTGGGTACTTATGTTGTTGGAATAATCATCGATGCGAGGGATATGATAAATACAGACGGAAAATTATAGATTTCTAGAAGTGTTGATACACAGTATATAGTATTTTTTCATAAAAGTATACTAGAAGGCATTGTAGATGAGAAAAATATCTTTTAGTCGCTGCCAATGAATTCGTGGCATACGAGGAAACATATTGCTTGTAGATTTGTAAATATTCTGTAGGTGTAACGAGAATTCTCCTTTCGAATTAACTTGGAATTGAGTCGAATTCGATTTGTCGAACTGGTCATTCTGAATTTATGGTGAAAGCGAATAATTGATTAACGAATTAATGAATGATGTGCTGGGAACTATCTTCCGATGTTACAAGCCTTTGGGAATGAAATAATGAGAAAATCATAACGCGTAATGATAATGAAAATTTGTACTAGTCCAGCTGTCTTTTTCGGTATTTGAAAGTATAAAATGGTCCGAAATTGAGGGGAAAAAATAAATTAGTGGTAAAAGAAAATCGTACTTTTGACATTTTTTGTAAGACTCGAGATTTCGGAGTAACAAAAATTTGTACAATAATTGTGATCACGTAAAAATTTACAAAACGAGACGTCTGTAATGTTCTTTCGATAAAATTGAGTGAAACGTATTTTCTGACAATCGTTATATGGAAATCGTTTGACTACAAGAAAAAAAAAACAAATGACAAGAATATATAAATTACATGATTGACAACCCAATTAGCTGTGGTTCGGGCCCATATATTTTGCGCTTGATAAAGGTTGAGGCATGAACGAAAACAGTGAGACGCGGAAGGACAAAGAATACGAGAAAAATACCTATTTTACTCTACGAAAGAATCGAAATTATTATATTTTATTAAAAAACGTAGAGTTGAGGAATTGAACAATTGATCATGAAATTAATTGCTCGTTCATTCCCTCAATAGTGAATTAAAGACGTGACTTTTATATTTTGCCCAGAAGAATAATAAAAATTATACATAAATATGTATATATAAGTGATAAAAACAATTATCAAGTCATCCTGATTGCTGATTCTTTTCACCTGTTTAAGACATTATTTCCAATTTTGAAATATAATTATAATGAAACGCGTTGACGGAATTCCTAGCTACATCATTGGTTGGAATACTCAGAAAATCAGGAATAAAAAGTTAAAATAAATTGAATATTCTCCAAAAGTCGAATTCGAACGTGCATTTCGGTTATCGCTTTTTAGATGAAAACACCACAAACAATTAAATGAACAACATGAAATTTAATAATCAGCATTTACATACCGCATAGATTCATTCTCTTAATGTTAAATATCGTATTAACGATTGAATTAGTTTGAAAAATCTTCAAACATCTCAAGAGACTCGAACACGCACATGCATAACACCCGTTAATAATTATATATAACGAATTAAATACAAAACATTATACAAAGATGATTATGTGAGAGCAAACGCCGAGACACGATGATAAATATTGCCGGAGGCCCATTATTGTTGATTTTTGTCAGTGAGAGTACATGGCCAACAATAAAAATGCATTGAAAATTCTAGCTCGTTTGTTCAGTCATTTTCACATGAAAAAACTACATTTTTCGTTATCAACTTCCTAGGGCGCTAATCGACGCAAAATCATTATTAAATTACTCATTTTTTACAACCCTTTAAAAAAAAATAAATAAATAGAATTCTGTGCACTACTTTAGTGCACAATGTAATAAAATAAATACTCAATCTACAAATTTCGATTATTTGAATTTTCAATAAGAAATAGAATTCTCATTGATTTATCAAACATTTTTGCAGGGCATTGAATATTTTTTTCAATATTTCCCTCCAGTTCGAACTTGATGAAGAGTAGATTGCGATATTATCTACGAACGGTTCCAAAAATCGACTCTAACATATAAAAAGAGGCCATCCAACTCTATCCACTCATGATGAATGTTTCATCGGCCTTATGGGAATCCCCTAAAGATGTCACTGGAACTCCAGAATGCACGACGCCTTTTCTGCCAAATGAAATGCGAAATCCGCAGAACTCATCATTACAGATAAAACGAATAATTATCTAACAAGAACATGACTGAATTATACAGGTCAACACGGGCATGTAATAGATACGATTTTCCAATATAAAAAGAGAGATGGGCCATTAATCGAACATGGCGGATTTCATGGAGATAATCGATTGTAACTATTCTCGATATATCGATCATGGGAATTTTTCATATGGGCATGCGCATAACCAATATCATATGCGCATGCGTATAACAAGCAGAGTATACCTGAGCTTCAATCACTAGCGCACCGCTTCTGCATGCCACTCCCCAACATCTTTCGGTCTTCTCCTATTAATAAATAAACTCACCGGCGGTGCCTTTGATTGTGACGCAAACCCATTACATTTCCGCTTTTCCAAGTTTTGTACGGGGGAAGAAGAAAAAAAAA